>NW_017277841.1:0-810 GCF_001594065.2 Cyphomyrmex costatus | reverse complement strand
GGGGGGGGGGGAGTGAAAGTAACATCGCGTGGAAAGTTTAACGTTTCTGAACGTATTTGGTAGAATAGTATTTGATATCATACGATATAGCAGAAATGAAACGTATATTTTAGAACTATGATTGTTAATAATTTTTTAACGAAGAACGAGCGACGGGAATGGTCAATGACCTTGACCTTCTTGAGGGTCAAGGTCAAGGTCACTCGGAAGTCATTTGAGGTTGACTGTGTAAAGCGAAACATTTACCCAGTAGGTTTCACTACTGTTAAAAATAACGCTTAATATCTCAAAAACTATAAGAGTCCGCCACCTAGTTGTTAAGGCAAAGTTGCTCAGAATCATGACCTTGACAACATATGTCAAGGTCAAGGTCATCGGAGCTGGCTCCCCTATAGTGCATAATTACCGTTTTTTCTTAGATATTATTAGTCAGTTCAGCACTTAAGGAGAGAACACAATAAATGATGGAGAAGGAAATCTAATTAATAAGAACTGCTGTAACTAATCTTTTTCTTCCGTGTACGTAATGGTTTTGTATAATACACTATTGCACTACTAGTGTAGTATTAAATTCGAGCACTATTGTACTGTTACACTACTACACTAGTAGTGCTAAATTAGGACTACTAATGCAGTAGTGCAATAGTGGTCGAATTTACTACTACACTAGTAGTGCAATAGTATAGTAGTGCAGTAGTGCTCAATAGTTTTTTTCCGTAAGGGATTAATTCCCTCGGATTGCGGTTATACCACAGTATATACAGTAGCGCAACTCTCATGATTTCACCATAGCTAAAAATGAACTGCACA
>NW_017277840.1:0-520 GCF_001594065.2 Cyphomyrmex costatus | reverse complement strand
TTGCAATTGCTAGTATGTAAAAGTGATCTAAAATATATTTTAAAAACAATACAATTGCTTTTTATAGTGTTTTAATCTTTTACATAATTATTCGATGAAATTTATGCGGGTGTCCGAACATTGTTGATGAACAATAACGTCATACAGAAAAATATATCATTCTCCAATACTAAGAGAAGACGCAAATTTTAGTCAGTAACGATTCTCTTCACAAAGAATATTCTCTCTCTCGATAAAACAATTTTAAATGTGTACTTCAGCCATCTCACGATAACTCTGTTACCTCACTAGTACAGGAGTCGAAGCTGCGAATAGTGCAGAACCTGGCAATTCTTTAACAGTGCATCGATTAACTTGAAATTGTAACAGTAGGTAGGGAATAGCCTAAGGATCAAAATCTATATTATGCCGATGGGCGCTTTTCATTTTTTAAGGGTAAAAACTACCCTTTATTGCTAAAATCTATAAATCTATATATTAAAGCTTAAGGTGAGTAAAATTTGGTTCAGATGAGTTGAAT
>NW_017277839.1:0-261 GCF_001594065.2 Cyphomyrmex costatus | reverse complement strand
TGTATTTAAATTGCGTACCGTTAACAGCGTTTGACTTCTTGTAGTCATTAAGAGTATTCTTATACAGTAATTTTTTGTATTCAAAGATCAAGTAATAATATTTTAAAATATTTACCTTATAACGATAGAAACTGATAAATATCGTTGAAAAGGTCATCAATATATATAAATTGAATATGATAATGACTAATTTTGCATTAAGCTGCCAGAAATAGATGGTTTTTGTAATTACATAGTACATATAAGAGCCCCATAATGGCA
>NW_017277838.1:9006-18796 GCF_001594065.2 Cyphomyrmex costatus | reverse complement strand
TAGGAAGGATCAAATTTTTGCGGTTAATTTTCAAAGGTTTAAATTTGTTGGGTTTTTTAATTTAATCTTATCCATTAATGAATGAGAATGAATATGAATCGAAGTCTGAAGAGGACTCAATTAGAAAGTCGAAACTGGTCACTTAATGTCTAATTAATTTTAAGTCAAATTATTGTTGAAAACTGCTTATTTATTGTAATGTATTTAGTTTTATTTCATAAGTGAATTTGTTATGAGTATTATTTAAATTATTTTGACTCTTACTTTGCCCTTATGTTATGTTTGATTAACTTTATTACATAGATTAAAACTCATGACTGTCTAGATTTGATTGATATGCTTAATGCTGCTATATAATTAATGTACAACTTCCATTAGACTATTTAAAGAAAATTAGTATAGTGTAGACGAATTACAGACCCGACTAGTTATCGACGGCACTAGAGGCCGTATGTATCGTTGAAGATCAGATCGTAAGCGAACGCTGTCGCGATTGCACGTGGTTGAATAAATCTCGAGAAAGAATAGCGAATATCGCGGAGCCTCTCTTGGTGCGATCCTCTATTCCCCGAGCACGCGCGTCTCCGGTTTATTAAGAAGGTTGCGAATCCTCGAAATTCGCCTACAGTTTCAGAAATGGGATCGACAGTGCGGTCGTGTGAAGATCGGTGTGGCTCGAAAAGAGAAAAGAAGTAGCCATCTTATTGAAAGCCTCGCGATCGGTGTGCAGCTTTGCAATCTCAAGAAGGGTGGACAGTGGATGAGATGCCCGGTGCATCTTGTAAATAGTAGGAGAACATTTTCACTCGTTCAGCTGTGTGCGTTCGACAGACGTGTTACTCTCGTTCGGCTGTGTGCGTTCGACAGACGTGTTATGCCCGTATCACACTAGCGATTGGAGATTGCGTCTGCGTTCGCGTTTGCGTCTGCGATTGTCTTTCGACCAATCAGAAAAAAGACGTTGGCGATTGCGATTCGCGATTCCCGGTTAGACATCTGTCTATTTTTCATAATCGTAGACGCAAACGCAACCAATCACGAAGCGGTTTTACAGTCATGTGATCAGTTCATGTATCGAAACGCGAAAATAGAAAATAATCGTTTGGAAAAACGTGAAATATACATATATCTGTGAATTATGCCGCCAAAAAAAGCTGATATATTTACAAAAGATATAGAATTTATACTAATTGATTTAGTTGAGTGTAGACCTATCCTTTGGGATCACACCTCTGAGCTATACAAAAGAGTAGATCTGAAAGATGCAGTTTGGGAAGAGGTGGCTCGTTCTTTAGGGTCTCAGTTCTCAGGTAAATGTTATATTAATGTAGAAAAAAAAATTGGAAAATTATTTTTATCGATGCATAGTATATGTCATAGTATGCATATGAAAGGTTATGTATACAAATAAACTACATGCATTTAAAGTAAAATATTTTCTTCTTTTATAGGTCCTATTGTAGCAAGCAGATTCAAAAGTATGAGAGACACTTTTATGTCAAATTTGAGAAGAGTAAAAGATTCTAAACGTAGCGGAAAAGGCACTGCAGATATTTACATTCCTAAGTGGTCTTTATATGATCGTTTAAAGTTTCTCCAAAAAACAGTAGTTCAGAGTACTTCTACCACAAATCTTACTATTTCCTCAGAAAAGCTTGACAATATTGTATCACAGGTAGAGGAGACTTCAAATGAATCACTGAAACAATATCAACTACATATAGCAGAAGATAATCAGGAGAAAGAAATCGTTAATGAGGAACTCCCAGTTATAAACATTTATTATAATGACTCTATGGAAGTACGAATTAAAATTATTATTACTTCAACAACATTTAAACAAATTTTATATAAGAAATTAGTACAATGAAGTTGTAATATGTACATTTAATATTATTTCTGAAATTTATTGCAGAAATTTATGATTGCACCAACGGAAGAATCATCCGATAGTACCACAGATTTATCAGTATCATCTGTAAGTTTCAAACACAATGAATTAAAACTATTTGTTGATATCATAAGCTTCCAGAATATTAGTCTTTCTTTTGTATTCACAGCAGCCAGCATCTTCTGCATTTCAACCTTTGCAACCTATATGTGCTCCTGTCCTACAGACAACTTTACACAATGAAACTGTTTCTACTTCAACAGCATTAACAAGCTCAGCGTTAACTTCATCTGCTTCTAAAATAAAAGATGTCGAAAATAAGATGTACACTAAACGAGGATATGCTAAAAGAAAGGCTAACTTTGATCCTAATGATAATAGTGCGATAATGGTAGAAGCAGTCACTGCTATTAAAACTTTGTGCAAACAAGATCCAAATAATTCAACTAATTCATCAAACTCATCTACTGACTCTGCTCATTCATTAGGATTGTTTATCGCAGCAAGACTGCGTGAAATGACAACTGATCAACGTAAGCTGTGTGAAAATGAAATATTAAAAATACTGTCTCAGTTTTAATACATATATACCATATTACTATATTTCATATATAATCTTTCATTATGTTTTTATTTGTATTACTTTGTATATTACATATTTGAGCTTTTTATTTTCCAAAGAAAAAATCAGAATTCAATACAATTATATTATATTTAGTTATGCAATAAATATTCAAATGTGAATTCTTATTACATCTGCAATAATTAGGTATTAGGTTGTATGCAAATATATATATACACAAAAATATATATACGCAATTAGAAATATTTAATTATTATAGATCTAGTATTTAAGTAGCTGTGCATTTCTCAGGAACATTGTTTATTTATATAAGTATTTTTGATATACAAACTTTATAATTATATTTGACATTTCAAAGTATATATTAATGTATATTAAAACTATAAAATATAAGAAAGAAGGAAGTTATACAAAAGTATGTCATATTTTTAACGAATTGCTTCATCTGGCACTCTTCCAACGGTATTAAAATATTCACATAAAGTCTCTCGCATAGCTATAGCAGCAGAAGCATGGCGATTGCCTCCTTGATGTTGCAAATTTAGTAAACCTTGCCCTTGTTCATTTCGCCATTCGCCATATTGAAGTTGACCCGTCCTTTCATCTTCCTTATCAATATATCCTGGTGGGGTATACATCATGCGGCCTACACTGTGAGATCTCAACATATTATGAAGACAACAAATTGCTAGTACAATCCAACGAGCGTCATCTGGGTCATATCTTAGAGGAGACCTGAGTATATTAAATCTACTGACCATGATTCCAAATCCATTTTCCGAAGTCCGTCTTGCTCTAGATAATCTGCAATTATTATTAAATATAAAATTTAATTAATAAAAGAAGTATTTATTAATAATAAATGCATCTCTGATTTATAAAAAAGTCATTTCTTTACTTCTACTTACCTATAATTATAAATTCTTCTTTCTTTTTTGCCTGTACATTGTTGCTTAGGATAGGGTATCATCACATTTGTAGACAGAGTAAAACCTTCATCTGCTATGATTACATATGGAAAATCTTGTTCAGTATCTGATAAAAAACTTGGTGGAGGTATATCATTACTCGTCTCCAAATAATGTTTTAAGGGACATTTGTTCCATATTCCTCTATCAGAAATTCGCCCATTTGTTCCAACATCGACGAATATAAATCGAAGTTGAGCATCCACAAGTGCCAAAAGTACAATACTGAACGTTTCCTTATAATTAAAATATGAAGAACCAGACTGTAATGGAGGATCTATCCGAATATGTTTACCATCCATGGCACCCAAACAATTCGGAAAATTCCATCTCTCCATATAGTCATAGGCAACTGCTTTCCAGGCCAATTTACTGTCAGGAAATTTAAGATATTTGTCTTGCAAAACAGAAACAAGGGCACGACAAGTATCCTTTATGATCCCAGATATAGTACTTTGTCCGAGACGAAAACTATAAGATAATGATTCTTGAGTTTCACCTATATACGAGAGATAACAAACATTATAAAATAGATCATACAAAAATATCTAATTTGCTTGAAATTAACTCGATCAATAACCTGTTGCTAAATGGCGCAATGCCACAGCGAGTCTTTCTGCAGGAGAGATGCTGTCCCGAAGATGAGTATCCTGTCTCTTAATTAGTGGGCTCAATTTTTCCACAAGATCTTCAAATATATCTGAATTCATACGAAGGCATCTGACAAAAAAACATAGTGTTTCTTTAAAACGATTATATTCAATCACCTACCAGTTGATCAATCGTAGTTAAATTACAGTCTTGTATTCTATTGATTATAACCTATGTGTATACAGTTAGGAAAGAAGATTTAATTTACATACCTGCGATACTTCTCTGGATCTTCTAATTGTAACTCTAGAAAGAGATTACGGAAACAACCTCTTTCTCTCCTTCTAGCTTTCCAAGATTTAATCCACATTCTTTTTTTACGAAGTACCTCTTTATTTGTCGTTGTATCGTATTGTGACTTCAACATTAAAAGCATCAAAATAGTACAAATTTTCTTTTTCCTATGAAGATCCATCTTTATATTTCACATAATCAATAAATTGTAATTTATGATGTTTCCAAATATAAAAATAATATAATTTCTTTTTATTTATAGCTTTTCTCCACATGAAAATATATCTAATAAAACGTAATCGCTAATCGTCGCTAGTGTGATTGAAAAACGTTTAATCACAAGCGCAAACGCAAACGCAGACGCAATCTCCAATCGCTAGTGTGATACGGGCATTACTCTCGTTCGGCTGTGTGCGTTCAAGAAGTATTCCTCTCGTTCGGCTGTGTGCGTTCGAGAAATATTTCGCTCGTTCGGCTGTGTGCGTTCGAGAAACATTCAACTCGTTCAGCTGTGTGCGTTCGAGGATATTGTCGGTTCGTTCGGCTGTGTGCGTTCGACATACGTGTTACTCTCGTTCGGCTGTGTGCGTTCGAAGACATTTCGCTCGTTCAGCTGTGTGCGTTCGAGAATATTTGTTGCACGTTCGGTTGTGTGTGTTTAAAAGACGCCTTAGTAATATATCAGTTACTTTTCGTAGTCATATATTATATTAGATAATATCATTTAAAGTATTAAAGGTTTAAATTATTATGTTACATTATCAAGCGACGCGGTAGCGTCGCGACGCCAAGTGCATAAAATAAAAATATAACCGTTTGACATGATGACATGATACTTGATGTGTGTATATGTTCATGTCGATGTCAAATTCACGACGCTACCACTAGCTTTATCTCGAGTTTTCACATCTTGAAACTTTAGATTAAAATTACTCAGAATTTAAAAGCACAATCAAAAATCTAAAAACACTTTTATTATATAATGTCATCGGTATCTTTCGATTGCGACCAGTCCAAATAAAATTGGTGCAGCCGATACCGAGATCTAGAGACCGAGTCCCGAAAAGGGTACGTTTCAGTTATGTTCAGACGTACGTGTGACACATACATGTATTTTTCAATCGTACGTGTGACACATACATGTAATTGTAATTCAACTGCTTTACTTGAAAAGACTAGTATAACAACGACCAAACGTGTACTTATTATTCAATTATTATTATTTAAAGTTAATAATGAAGAAGTTATAAAGATTACAAATCTTAATATTAAATCCATCCCTTCGTCAAAAATTTGTATCGGTGATAATATTTATAAAGTTAATAGTGCGATTCTTCATCATGGTAAAAATATAGACGAAGGACATTACACAAATTTATTGCGAGCTAAAGGTACAAAATGGACATCCATAAATGATTTAAAAGTTGAAGTATGTAAGTGGCCACGAAATGCAAAGAGCGCGTATATATTTTTCTTAGAACAAATCTAAATTAAGTACAAATAAACTTAAGTATAATTAAGTGTCAATAAATACAATACGAGTACATCTTTAATATTAAATAAATAGAAATTTACAAAATAACTATTTTAGAAACAGAATCTGTATTTATTTTTAGAGGATTTAAATTTCCTACATTATTATCACGTTTTCATAATTAACAAAAAGCAGTGAAATCCCATAAAAAAACCTTTTTTTAAAAAAAGAAAAAAACATACGCCAAGTGCATATAAAAGATACTGAACTTCTTGATCAAAAACAGATATGAGATAAATATAATTGACCAAGTGTATTCTTCATTACGCCAGTCACATAAGACAGACCGAAAGTGACTATAATTGTCAACTGGATTATAGTGAAGAAAAAACTTGGCGTGCCCGGGTCGCATTAAAACGCAATATTCTAGAACCTTGGTTCTATCGCAATATTCTGCAGTATACACAATATATGCGAAAACAATTCAACAAAGAAAAGATGTTAATAATTGCTTACTGAACATATTATAATACTTAGTTGTGAATATATTTTCATGTCCCACAAATTATATCACTATATAGTGAATGATGATACTAATTATATCACTATATTATACGTGTATATTATACGTATATATTATACGTATATATCTGTATACATATGTCTGTTATTTTTATATTTTAATTTATAATGCAAATACTATGTTGAAATAATGTTTTCACTGAATACTGTTTACAATTAATGCGACCCGGGCACGCCAAGTTTTTTCTTCACTATAATCCAGTTGACAATTATAGTCACTTTCAGTCTGTCTTATGTGACTGGCGTAATGAAGAATACACTTGGTCAATTATATTTATCTCATATCTGTTTTTGATCAAGAAGTTCAGTATCTTTTATATGCACTTGGCGTATGTTTTTTTCTTTTTTAAAAAAAAGGTTTTTTATGGGATTAGATAATCATTTTAATTTAGAAAGGTTCAAATTTTTGGGGTTAATTTTCAAAGGTTGAAATTTATTGGGTTTTCTATTTTTTGTGGTTAGGTAATCGTTTTAATTTAGGAAGGATCAAATTTTTGCAGTTAATTTTCAAAGGTTTAAATTTGTTGGGTTTTTTTAATTTGCGAAGATCTATTTTTGAACATGGCTTGACATTTTCATTTTAATGATATGTTAGGATTAGAAGGCCGGGATTTCAAAAATTTTAAACGCTCATTATTTCTATAGGAAAGTGTTCTGAAGTCTCCAACTTAGAACCAAACCAAGGTCAGATGTTGGCGAGTCGACCCATGACGCCTCCAGGCGTCAACCCGGTCCGTAACAGTAAAGCACATATTCAAAATTTCAAAATTTTCCAATGGCCACGAAATTCAATAAAATCATTACCCCAGGGGTTTTTGGGGTCGCTAAACACGAATCTGGGATCAGATTTTGCAAATTCGTATCCCGGAAGCCACTCTATGCCCCAGGAACCTCCCCCCATGTCCCAAAATACCCCAATTCTTCGATGATCACGTAGTGCGATAAAAACATCACCTTGGGGGTTTTTGGAGTCGCTATACACGAATCTGGAATAAGATTTTGCAAATTTGTGTCCCAGGAGCCTCCCTCACCCCAAAATTTCCCAATTTTTCGATGACCACAAAATTCGATGAAAATATGACTTAGAGTCTTTTCGGAACCGCTGATTACGAATCTCCCTCAAATTAAAATTTTCGCAAAAATTTCATCCTACGTAACAGTTTTTACAAACGGCAAAATTGAAATGTCCGCTTGATCTAATATTTTCGTTCAGTTTCGTATTCATCAAGAAGTTAGGACATTTTGGGGCATTTTGGGGCACGAGGTGACACGAATTTGCAAAATCTGATCACAGATTCGTAATCAGCGACCTCGAAAACGTAAAGAATCACGTTGCTATTTGTTACTAATTTCAAAATATTGGCTCCTCAAAAGGGTATCGTTATGACCCCTCAAGGCGTCATCCCGGCCCTCTAAAGGTTAATAATATATCAGTTACTTTTCGTGGTTAATATATTATTATTAGATAATCATTTAAAAGAGAAAGAGAAATGCTTAATCGAGTCTTGTACACAGGATGTTAGTGTGTGTTGATACGATTTATTGAAAATATACAATTTTTCTTACGTTTTTCGATCCTCGGTTTGGATCCTTATCAAAGAACATCTAATATAGAATACACATTGTGCTACCTAGAACACTTTATATTAAAATGTACCACGAAAAGTAAATGATAGATTATTCAAGATGCAAATTCAAAATGAACATACCTACATATAAGTAAAACAGATTACAATAAAAATATTACAGTGTTCTAGAAAATAACTGCAACATACATAAAGTATATTTTCTATGTTGAATATTGTGACGTGACACTTTGTGTCCGTCACTCGTAAGTGCACTGGCACGGAGATCCTGTGTCCTCTAAGCTCGAAGGGCGACGGCACATGCGAGAGTGCCAAATTTGTATTTTTTGTTTCGTTTTGTATATTCTTTTATATAAGATATTTAGTAATCTTTCAGATTTTTAAAGAACAATTATTAGTCACTTTAGAGCGTGAGCGGTGGTTGTTTAAATCTGTGTAATGTTGCCGCCTCACTCACGAAAGGAAGAAAGAAGACGACGCCGAGGAAGCAAGAAACCACCAAGGGAGATCCCGATCGTGTCCTCGAGGAGCGCGGTACACGCAGGTCGTATTGTTTTGGTTACCTTTGATAATTATGATATTAGTTGGTGATTGTCGCACCTTTATTGCAGACGACTCGGAAAGAGACGTAATAAGGGACCGTCTCAGCACGGCCAGAGAATTATTGGTTTTTTGGTTTCTGTACCTCAATACTTTTATATGCAAAATAGTTAGAGGAATCACGTTATCTAAAAAAAATTACATAATTCCATTCAAAAAGTGGAAGTGACCTTCATATCTTTTTAGCGCCTCCACTTAGAAAAAAAAACAATGTAACTAAAACGTGTACCCCTCGACACCATTCCATTTTTATCTGAAACATTTTTTTATAGCTGGCGTATTTTAGGAGATATTCGGGTGCGTCGATTAAAATGAGCCATACTGTATATGGATTATATATAATTATATATAAGCCTTAATACAGTTATATATGTATGTGTATATAACGCCATAGAATCCATTTTCCTGGGTTATATACTCCAGTTTCATTGACAAGCACCCGAGCCGAAGTTCGAGCGTTGCCCTTGTGGGAAATACGAAAATTGTCCACTTTGACGAGCTGTAACTCGAAAACTATGGGGGATCGGACTTTCTGCCCATTGACACTTTTGATCTACATGATAAGAACTATCATTTACCACAGCTTCAAAAAATTTAACCGAAAGCCATTTTCCTATCAATATCTGCGGGGTCCTTTAATGACATGTATCATTTGTATAAAAGTTTTGATATCAATAGTCGGCGCCAAGTTAAATTCTACCTTATTACTTACTTAATTTTAATGACATTTATCATTTGTATTAAAGATCATATGATATGGATTTTTCCCATAAAATATATGGTTTAATTAACTAGCCTTTAAAAATTCTGTTGTACCTCTCGGTGCAACAAGATATTATTTTGGGATTCGATCCGCTCAAAGGGTTGGAACCCACGAGGAAAGACGAGGATAGTAAAAGGTCGTTGAACAAACACTCACTTCACCACACTTCTATTTAAAATAACCCTTTTTATTTAGCAATTTGATAGTTGATTACAAATGTTGTACCCCTTTATTTATATAATTATTTATTACTAAAGATTACAATGCTTTTTAGTAACTGTAACTTTCATTTAATTAATACAGTTGTTTAGTTAAATGAATATATTTTAAAGTTATCGCTCGTGACTTATGAGTAAACCGGTCGGCGACGGTATCGCGGATGTTACTTGACTCGGTTCTCGCGACGCGCGTAACGTATCGTTACGTTTAGATTTCAAGACAAGACTCTGCGCTCGGCA
>NW_017277838.1:0-1577 GCF_001594065.2 Cyphomyrmex costatus | reverse complement strand
GGCATTTAGGCGGTCGCTTATATTGAGTTTGATGATGTCGCTTTTGGTCTTCGATCGGACCATATATGGTAATATTCGTCGCGCTAGAGGCGCGATCGCGTGATTAAAGAATGTGCAATCTTGCACTTCCGCTGTTGGTTGCCATGCCGAGTGCATTTAGGTATTTCGCGCGCTACGACCTTAGATCGACGCTTTGTCGCGCGCGGTTTAAAGAATGTGCAGACTTGCATTTCCGGTGCCGATTACTATACCGGTTGAATGAAATAATTGATAAAATAAGTGATAGCCATTCGGGCTATAACACAACATATCTTTTTTGAAAAGCATTTATGTATTTTCTTTGTACCAATTGATTTATATCATATTATTCTATGCATACAAATAGTATGATTTAAAAAAATTAATATTTTACAAAAAAATATTATATCTTATATCAAAATGTGCTAATATGTCATATAGTAATGATTTTTTGATAGCTAATAGTTTTATAAGCAAAAAAAGAAATTTATGTACCATAAAAAGAATTATATAATTCTATTTTATAAATTTATTTTTTACAGTATATAAAATTGTTATATAATCAAATGAAGTTATATTGTTTGAAAAATAATTTTCTTTATCATAACGCTCTCATTTTTTTTAAGATATTGTGAAAGTTAAAATGAGACTGTCTGTATGTTATATATATAATATTATGCTGTCAGTCTTATTGTTTCTGTTGCAAGAACTTATGCAGTGTCATTTATTTTTCAATTTCATCGAAAGCCAACAATTGATTACTTTTTATTACGATATAACAAGTACATTTGCGTATCAAAACTATATTAAAAATTACATTATTATGTCATTTTTAATATTTATAAAATAAAATGGGCCCTTCCAACGCCCATTCCCGTGAGAACGCAGCCAATATATTTTTGTCGCCTCTCCGATTATGTTTATTACAAGTAATGTCTGTAATAAGCAGTATGTACTATTTTCAACAAACGCTTTCGAATTTTTATTGTCCGCATAAATGCTTATTTTTTTCTGTAAGGCAGGGGAAATGCATTACGCATACCCCGGAATGCGCATTGGGGTTATGTGGGACTCTCCTGTCCCTAATTGAGATGGGCCTACCCACTAAAACCCCTGCCGGTGTCCTTCCTCGGGCTCCAAGTGGGGGACGTCCGGGCACGCGTGTAGCATTCTTCCGGAAGCCCCCCCCAGGACGAACCGGCTGGCTAGCCGGCTTTACCCCCGACAGCATAAATGCTTCTGATATTTTTTTTATTATACGTATCAGCAAAACAGACGAGATTTCTGTTTTTTATTTTGCGAAGACCATCATAATAGCCGTATCTAAATTCTTATTATAATTAGTATCGCAATACAGAAGTTTGTGATTTTTATTATCAGTACTGCCAGAATAGACGTCTCTGGTATTTATTCTTCCAGTACCATCAAAACAGATGCTTCTGACTTATAAAATCAGTATGTTGGAAAAGGTAACAATTTATTATCTTTTATAATTTTCAGTAGTAATGCTAGGTATATACTAAACCGTTTAGAAATGACCACGGCTGGTATAGCCAATG
>NW_017277837.1:747-1015 GCF_001594065.2 Cyphomyrmex costatus | reverse complement strand
TTCCTCTAATTATTCTGTACATAAAAGTATTAAGGTAGAGATATAAAAAAACCAATTGTTTACGAGATATTTTAAATATTCTTTTGGTGCATATTGACATAAAATGTTTAATAACTCGTGAACTATTGACTTTTTGATAATCGTACCTTGATGCTTTTGTGAACAGTATAATGAGATAAATCAAATGGTGTAAAAAAAACACACAGTTGCTTTAAAAAAAATATGTATACAAAATGGATAATTTTTTAAATACGCAACTATGTGTTTT
>NW_017277837.1:0-575 GCF_001594065.2 Cyphomyrmex costatus | reverse complement strand
AATACTTTTATATGCAAAATAATTAAAGGAATCACGTTATCTAAAAAAAATTGCATAATTCCATTTAAAAAATTAAAAATGACCTTCAGAGGACTATCCAAGGTCAAATCGATGGCACCATCTTATGTCCCCCTTCGAGTCGAACAACTTTCATCCCGCGAAAAAAAAATTTATATATTCTAAATAAAAGTCTTATAAGTTCTTTATAAAGATTCATCAAAATTCATATAAAAAATTTATAAAGTCTTTATATAACCTTATAAATAAATATATATTTTTAATTATATATTTTTAACATAGTTTATATTATAAACTTATTTAAGTTTAATAAGTCCTTATTAAATCTTATTAATGTCCAATTTATATACAATTTAATTAAATCTTAATAAGTTTTAAATAAGTTGAATTAATATGTTTTAATATGGTCTTAACAAGTTTTAATAAGTTTTAATAAGGTCTTAATAAGTTGAATTAATAACTTAATATGAATCAAAAATCAATATAAATAGTACGGCTCAATAAATTAAAATAATATGTGTAGAAGGGCTACGAGCCAGAAAACAAATAATAAATTA
>NW_017277836.1:0-786 GCF_001594065.2 Cyphomyrmex costatus | reverse complement strand
AAATGCTGTTGTAAAAAGGAAATAATTATATAGAAAATAATTTGTAGATATTCTTACAGCGGATTTACAGTAGAGAATTTGTGTAATAAAGCAGAAAATATCTAACCGCACTTACGTGTTCGTATATTCTATGCCATCGATGTGACAGATTTCCTAACCTAAATCCTTTGTTATTGCCGAGACTCTTTTTAACGATCGTACAGATCGCAGAAATCGATATTTATTTTAACCTCACTTCCATATTCGTCTATGCCATCGATGTGACAGAGTTCCTAACCTCAATCCTTTGTTACCGAGACACTTAATAATTCGACTTCAACGATCGTACAGATCGCAGCGATCAATATTGTCGCGACCACATTTATCTCTTGCGCCAAAAATTCCAGAATGCATTTCCTCACTCCGTAGCTGGCAATAATGACGACGACGACGACGACGACGACGTTTCTTACAAACAAACCCATTTCCTCGACGGCGAACACCTAGATACTTACTTCTTCGAAGGCGAACACTTAAACGCTTTCTTCCTCGAAGGCGAACACTTAGACACTCTCTTCCTCGAAGTCGAACACGTAGACACTCACATCCTCGATGGCGAACACCTAGACACTCACTTCCTCGAAAGCAAACACGTAGACACCCACTTCCTCGACGTCGAACACCTAAACATCCATTTCCTCGACGGCGAACACCTAGACACTCACTTTTCCTCGAAATCAAACTCGTAGACACTTATACTTTCTCGACGACGTACATATCTCTATATTTCGATATTTCAATTTTTAT
>NW_017277835.1:567-815 GCF_001594065.2 Cyphomyrmex costatus | reverse complement strand
GTTGGACAAACTAAAAGACAATTAAAAACGAGACTAAAAGAACATGTTTCAGATATTAATAAAATATTAAAATCTCCTTCTGTAATAACAGAACATAGATTAAAGCTAAATCATGATTTTAATTGGGATAATGTTGAAATTTTAGATATCGAACCTTCGTATAAAAAAAGATTAATATCTGAAATGGTACACATTAAAAAATAGACACACGGTATAAACAGACAAAATGACACAGAGTCATTGCCCGA
>NW_017277835.1:0-453 GCF_001594065.2 Cyphomyrmex costatus | reverse complement strand
ATACGTGTTTTTGACAGCTGCAAAGTTTCTCATTTTATTACACCTAACAGATTTTATAATATATTGACGCAGAATTACTTATATACATGGATTTATCACAATTTTTATTTTATTTTTGACAAGGTATATATGACTTTTATATTTGTATTAGATTTTAATATTTTGTAACAAGGTTAATAAGAAATTTAGTACGAGAATTTTTGAGTAATGTTAAAATTTTATATTTTTTTATCAGGATTAAAGATAAGGTAAACCTTCGGAAAAGGCACATCCTCGCAAAAAAAAATTATATTAGTGTATTTAGGCGTATTTTTGCCTCCTGATTCCGAATATGATAATAAAAATTGGCGGTCGGACACATTGAAACCGCTATGTCGAAAAAACTGTCATAAAACATGATTTTTTCCAGTTTTTTGCATTTATTTCAAAAAATATGCAACAGACGAGAAAATG
>NW_017277834.1:0-1003 GCF_001594065.2 Cyphomyrmex costatus | reverse complement strand
TTCGAAAAAACTTTTTTTTTCAAAGATATAAGACCGTTTCCAAACTTTTGGTTCACCCTGTATGTATATTAGCTTCATACATATGTTAAAAATAAAATTGTCAAGATTTCTTCACAAAATCGTGTTTGTTTCTATAACGTATGTTCCCACGAAGTGCGTCGACTGGCACAATTATCGAACTGCTACAAAGCGTTGAGATTAAACTCAAGGAGTAGTTTCTATTATATAATAATCTACTAAATTCATCTAAAAGGTAATATACACATTTTAATATTGTAATATACCGTAATATAACGCTTATACATAATAAAATATTTTTTAGAAGCAAACCGTCTAATTGTAAAATTTCGAAATCGTTATACAACAAATTGAAATTCTATACAGTTTAACTCTTTATGGTCACTATGGATTAAAATGAACAGAGCATAATGTAAATTTAGGAATATTAGGCTGAACCAAACTTCAAATTAAAAAATTTTATAAATTCAAAAGTTATATTTTTTTAAATAACATATTTTACGAAGTAATTAAGTTTACAATTTTTTTAATGTTAAAATTAAATTTTTGCCTACAACGCTATAATTTCATTTTTAACCAAATCAAATTGTAGACTGTAATTTTTTGAAGAGTGAGCATGGAGGGTTAATGAAAATGCATTTAATTATATATATTGATTAATTTATAATAAAATCATTTATGTCATGTATTAGATATATAGAAGATTTGGATCGTATACCTGCATTAAAATCATCAGGAAGGCCAAAGCTGCGCTGTAAATCTAAAAAAAGTGTGCTTTGATTATATTTAATGAATATGTTTTTATTAAATCGAAAACACACAATTCACGTGAAGAAATTTTACCCCGACCGCGACAGCACAAAATAATTATATTATAACTAGAATTCATTACTACTTACGATTATACAGTTTTTTGAAATACTATATAATATATATTTTATTAATATTTTATGTAAGTTTTAGTTGATAAAGTTATTAAAATGTA
>NW_017277833.1:0-1126 GCF_001594065.2 Cyphomyrmex costatus | reverse complement strand
TAGTAATTTGATTAAATTTTATTTTCATATTTTATAATAAAATGAAATAAATCATTAGTCATAATGCATTCGTATCATTTTAAATATTTCTTTCTGCATAAAACCGAGATTATATAGAATAAGAGTGTCACGTCCGGGTTTTTAACTTCGCGGGATGCGGGATCGTGTCGAAAGATCGTGCGAAGAAATGACGAGAGAGAGGCCAACGATATGCAGTTACTGATAGAAAGTGTCGTTAGCCATGTGAAGGGGGATTTCGGGAGAAGGAGAGGACCGGTCAGATCGTTGTGAAGCGACAATGGGCCGAGCGGAAACTCACGTCTCGCTTCCTTCTGATTAGTCATCCTTAGACGCGTTATTATTTCATGAGGGAGAATCCTCATGCTACCTGAATCAATCTTATACTACAGTATATCTATAACTAATACTGAATATTTGCAACTTACAATCTATCGAGAACTTTTAATCAGACCGTAATTCTAACACGAACAGCCAGTGAGTACTATAAGGAATAGAACAATAATGAACTATATACAACTTATGCTATATAATGAGTGAAAAGACGAAAATTAAACTGCGTGAATAATAGAACTAAACCTGAGGCGAATGATAGGAATACTATGTACAATGAAAGATAGAACTATAATGATCCCTGAGCGCTGGTTTTCGCCCGCGCTTATATAGGGCCAGCTTGGTGTGCGGAAACGCTGAATTTCCCTCAAAATCGGCAATAAATTACATTTACATTTATTTAATATCTCGCTAACTAATAATCGTATTGCCTTGATACTCACAAGTAGGTGACTCACCCTGGGATTTCAATCCCAATTTTTTTGGTGATTCTAGAGGTGAAAAAAAAGACCCGTGTCCCGGCGTTTGATTGAATAGGCCTTAGTTTCTGCGTAATAAATTTGTGAAAATTAGTCATATCCGAAGCGCGCCGCGTCGCGCTGTATGAACCTTCCCAGTAGCGATGCTTCCAACCAATGCAATTGGCTCCGTGAGTTCTGTTATAATTTTTTTTTTTTAATAGGATATAATTTATTTTTATTTATTTTAATGAGATACTGATATAGTATTCAAATTTTTGAAATATAAAATTTAATTTAATATCACATTATAAACA
>NW_017277832.1:1818-14469 GCF_001594065.2 Cyphomyrmex costatus | reverse complement strand
CTCATGAAATATAGCACTTATTACCTTGTACTTTTTTTTATTAATTGTGACATTACTCGTCGGTATGGCATTAATCCGATTGTCGATAATTTTTTTAAAAACACCATTTACAAAGATATATAAATTGAGTTGTATTACTAAAACGGATAAAGTCGATTTGATTACGGTTTTCTTTTTCAGAACGGTACCCTTACATTCGTTGCATTTGCCATTAATCGTTTCCCACTTCGAAAATTCTAAATCAATCAAAGTTTGCAGAGTGACACCCTTTTTCCTTTTTAGTGTCGACTGTATAGGTAATATTAGCAAACAACTGTTTTCCTTGGTAGTTACACTGTAATTACATTTGACATTTGAACAACATATTACGTGCTTCAATTCAATTTCTAATACATCATTGATTTCGGAATACGTCGACGTTAGAGCCGTGAAAAATTCCGAAACATCTTGTTGTGTTCGTTCTTCGAAACGTTCTCCGACAGATCTTATCGTTTCCCACTTTGAAAATTCTAAATCAATCAAAGTTTGCAGAGTGACACCCTTTTTCCTTTTTAGTGTCGACTGTATAGGTAACATTAGCAAACAACTCTTTTCCAGCGTAGTTACACTGTAATTACATTTGACATTTGAACAACATA
Source organism: Cyphomyrmex costatus (assembly GCF_001594065.2). NCBI lineage: Eukaryota > Metazoa > Arthropoda > Insecta > Hymenoptera > Formicidae > Cyphomyrmex > Cyphomyrmex costatus. Next base: position 13,831 of record NW_017277832.1, on the reverse strand, counting down.
TTACGTGCTTCAATTCGATTTCTAATGCATCATTGATTTCGGAATACGTCGACGTTAGAGCCGTGAAAAATTCCGAAACATCTTGTTGTGTTCGTTCTTCGAAACGTTCTCCGACAGATCTTCTAACCGCTAGAATGTTGCAACGCCTACGCTCAGCATATGCGCAGACAGCATCAGTCAATGGATTCGATACTTTATTTTTCAGTATTTGTTGCCTGATACGTACACAATGAAACGCACATTGCAATATTACATTAGCATAACACGAAACACGATCGTCATTGCAGAGGCCGTATATTTTCCATGTAACTACACTTTCTGATTCCTCGCAACCATAATTCTGTACATCATCAATGATGTTAGGTATGGCCCATCGACAGTCGTAAATTTTCATAGCCTTTTTCTCGGACAAATTGATCTGTGGTAGTTGAGATTTGAACACAGAACTCAGTCGATTATATTCTGCAATGGCTCCAGAATTTGCTTTAACGGATGCTGGATTAAAGTTTATCAAATGTAGGCCATCCAGTGTAGTCACTCGCGACAGACCTACATAGGCCTGACCATCACTGAACACACTCGTTCCTAGATCCATCATTGCATTTTTACACGTAATTCCTTGACTTTTGTGTATAGTTATTCCATAACTAAGAGATAATGGAAATTGTTTTCGATGTACCATCACTTTGTGGAATACTTCGAATTTAATATCTACTTTCGTTATTGTAACCTCTTTATTATCAGAAATAACTATTTTAATGGAATCAATACGATTTTCGTCAACAGAGCGATTAACCGCAACTACGTTGCCTATCGTTCCATTGACAATTGCCAAAGTTACATCAATGTTTCGTCGAATCATCACTTTAGCGCCAATTTTAATCGCTATTACCCTTTCAATGCCAGCTGTCTCCGAAACTTTGTCATCTTTGTCTTCCAAAATTTTCTGTACTTTTTTTCTCATTGCTGGAGCACAGTCGACATCATCGTCTGCTATCAATAGAATTTCATCACCGTCAATTTTATCGAGCATTGCCGTGTTTAAAATCTTGCACAAATAACACGTAGGTAATAAACATATAGTATCAACTGGTAATTGGCTCATGTAGGTGCAAAGTTCATTCAATCTTTCGTCGCAACTACTTCCTTTGAAATTGATTTTTCTCGACTGAAGAACATTAATGTCAGAATCCGTTACCAAGCCTATTCGTATTCTAGAAAGTAGCTCACGATACGTGTTGTCACATCTTTGTCGCATATTAATCAAGAGTTCGTCGTAATCCAACAATCTCCACAAATCAAATCCACCCATGGTACCTAAATACTTCTGAACCTCCGATCGAGACATTTTAACGAACGGAAATTGTTCTTTTACAGGGGGAAGCTGCAACAAGTCTCCAAACAGGATAATGTGTTTTTTGCCAAAGAAACCGTCATCTGTATCTGTCGTATCGAAAATTTCACATAATCGTAAATTGATAAACATAAGTGTCACATTCGAAATCATAGATACCTCATCGATTATAAATAATTCGACATTCTTTAATTTCTCTCTCAATGTTTTCAAGACCATATCTGACAAATGCGTATACTTTGCCGTAGATTCATGGGTAACTGGTAGCTGAAACATTCTATGGATTGTCAAGCCATCGATGTTGCATGCAGCGATACCCGTGGGAGCAGATATGGCAGTCGCTTTTCCCAAATTTATTCCGATCCAATGTTTAATCGTCTCAATAAGAAAACTTTTCCCTGTACCACCCTCGCCACTCACATACAGTCGCAGAAACTGATTTTTATTCTGTAAAACTTGGCATACTTTATCGAAGACTCTTTTCTGATCTTCGTTCAATTGCGATATCATTTGCGATAAATCAATCGGAATGTCAATCTTACCAAAATCTTCCAGATCTTTCATCGCGTTGTCAGCTTCTATTGGATTGCAATCCAGTTCATCGTCATCGGATTTGTCTCTGTCTGCTCTCAAATCGCTTTCGCGCTTCTCGATTAATTCAGCTACGTTCTCAAAAGCTTTCTGTATTTCTTCGAGCCTTTCGTGATATTTCATTGCTTTCGTCAAAGCAGACTCTGAATTTCTAAAGGCTTCCGTGTAAGTCTCATATGCACCTTTCAGTTCCCTTAAATCTCTCCATGGTTTAAACAAAAGAAGCAGCGAGTAAAAATACTTTTCGGGTTCAGTTTTCACATTAAATCGATAATGATTAATTAAGTAAAACTTCTTTCGCTTCTTTAAAAATAAACCCGATACAAGCTTGTAACATTCAACCTTGTCATTTTTTGTCATCTGTTTTGTAATTTCCCAGGATCTGGCAAAATCGTACAAATTCAACGTTTCCAATTCCTCAGGTCTGTTTGGATAGTAATCATCGATAAGCGACGGACAATAAATATTCGTAGCATCTTCATCAAGAGCTTTAATCTCATTGAATGTTTTTACTTTCCTGTTTCTTATCTCATTAACGTCAATCCATTTAACAATAGTATCACTGTCCGTACCATACAACGGATAACCTAATAGTGTGTCCGCAGCTTCTAAAGCACCGCATTCTCTGTTATTCAATGAACGCATCGCAAAATTCCACAGTTTCGATACCAAGGACTTATTGGAATCTATCATTGCAAAGTCTGTATTGCATTTTTCCGACTTTGTCGTGTATTTTGTTAAATATGAATTTAAAAATTCCGATTTTTCCCCAATAAATTGTATATCCATATTTCCTATCCAGGCTAATTTAATAGCCGGATTATAATCATTGATAAATCTTTCCGACTTCTTACGAGGAAGATCGTACAACCTACTCTTACTGCGTAAAGTTTTTCTACCTACTATCGAAGTAATGACGTCTCTCAAAATAAAATTTTCAGTAACCGGTCGAGGAAAATCGAACCGACACTTTCTGTAAATATTCGTTTCGGTTTTTTTCGTACGCAAGCAATACGAGTTATGTTTATGATTCTGATCAGTTATGACCGTTTCGTATAACGTTGGCGAAACGTTTTCGTCTGGAATTTCGCACGTCACGTATTTTCTAATAAACGCAACAACTTCCTCATCCGACGATTCTCCTAGTACTGGAGCATCTTTTATCCAAATCATGCAATGTACGTGCTGGATACCTCTACTTTGATATTCCAGTCGCCAGAAATAATGAATCACCTCTCCTATTGGGTTATCGGACGAACAAATAAAATCAATCATGGCTTTAAATTTTATACACATGAATCTAGACGTACTTACCGGATCGTACGCTATTAGTTCGCTGATGCCCAACTTCTCCTTATCGGGATTCATGTCCCGTAAATACTCTCCCAAATCGGACCACTTCCATTCACTGGGACTCAAAGTTAAAAACCACGTCGCCGGGCCATAGTGCAGAGTCATGCATTTTACATTATTAGACGGTTGTCGCCAAAATTGGTCCGTATTTCTCAGTTTCGCAAAAATACTCATTAAATTTGATTCCAATTGATTGTCTTTCAATTCATTCAAGTACCTACCAGCAGTGTATCTCTCTCGAGGGTTAGCAACCATCATCGTATAATAGATACCATTTTTCAATTGTCGGTAGTTTGCATCATTGAGAAGGAAGAACAAATACTGCAGATTCAACCTGAATCTACTGTGTTTCGACATCAATCGCGTTCTAACAAATAAATATTCCGGCAATGCAAAGTTTCTATCTTCTCGCTGCCCATTGACACCCTCGGGATATAAATCGGGGAAACACATGACATCCAGATATTTATAACGACTATCCATTGGAACATCCTCAATTTTCAACATTTGATAAAGCCTTAATGCGGATTCGTTAACGATTCTTTTCGCGTGCATCGGATAAATTGTATACTGATCATTAATAACCGAATCTTCAGTGATTTGCGTGAGGAAGGCTTTACGTTTCAAAACGGTTGGAACATTATTAACTTTGTTGTGCTGCACAGTATCCTCAACCACCTCGTCTGTTTCATCACTTTCGCCATCGACGACCTGATATTCTGTTTCTGGTAATTTATCATTTATCAGATCATCAGACGACGCTGGAAGACGAATTTCCGAGTAGTGGGGATTATTGTCTTTGAACCATTGTAAAGTCTTATATACTTTATTAACATTGACCAAATTTTCCCAAACAATTTTAGACTTTTTGGGTATACTTCGAACGAGGATATACAACTCGTGATTCAAATTTATAGGTTCTTCCGGAGGACATACCTTATTGAATGTTTCTTGTATAGGCAGAGGCAAATGAAACGTTCTACCTTTTACTTTACGGATCATTTGTCTGTGCGGCATATGTTTCTTCGAAACAGCACCCATCGTTTGCACTACTTGGAAGCTGCTCGCTCTCTTGATTAACATTTTTTCGTAATCATTGAAATCCAACAAAACCTCTGGCAATGGTTTGACGGAAAGATTATTCAAAACGCAAATGGAAGGCAACACGCCTTTGCGAAATTTGCCCAAACAAAACTTACAAATGAATCCAGTATCGCTATTGTGTTCTATTACGTAGGCCATCAGATCTTTCCAAAAAGGCCCGTCTATTGTTTTTCTCAACCTCTCAAGTTTAGAAACGTCTCTATTTATACATAATTTTTCGCACGAGATACAAGGGAAACGCGGTAAATCCAATACTCGCTTTTTCATAATTTTAAACGCTTCGTAATTTTGCGAGAAAATCTTTTCCTCGTCCAAACTGACACCCGTTAAATTTTTTGAATAATATCGTAGCCTATTCTTTGCGTCATTAGAAATTTCACGCAATTTAACCATATTCGCGAATCTCAAAGCTGAAAACAAATGACGAAAGTTGTTGTAATTGCTTACCAATTTGTAGACATTTCTTCGAATATTCCTCACATAAGGAAAATGAGGCGATAAAGTGCTTATCGTTGCAATATATGACTTGCAAAGATTAGGTTGTGCATAGCATTCTGGAGGATGTCCTAATCTGCTGCTCGTATGTGAAACGGAACATTTTTTAAGCCGTGCCATGAACTTAGGATTCATTATCTTTTTCAAAGTACCCCCTTGAAACTGTTCCAAAAATTTTACAAACTGTTCAATGGCAATATCACTTATTTGGCATGTGTTCTCATCACAGTGCCACATTTTTTGTAATTTTTTACTATTTTCGCCTATTAATGGCAAAACATTAATCACTGCGTGAGGAGAGAATTGTCCCATTATGAATGGTTGCTCAAACTTTTTTCTTCGTTCATAAGCAGTTTCGTAAAAGTACGCTTCGGAAGACGAAGTATGTTTGGACGAACCACAAAGAGCTCTAATTTGATCGCTCTTTGAACATTTCAAAATCTTACATTCATTGAATCGCAATAGCGTAGCTTCAGCAGCATTTTTCAAATACGAAAACACCTTTCTTGCTGCATTGACGTACGATTTTTTTGCTATCACGCACCACTTGAAAATCTCTTCGGCTTCCAATCGAGCACACACCAGAGGTTTTCTAATTTTCCTCGCGATCTGTCGAATGTATAACTCTGAACGATTTGGAAAGTTGAAACACTTTTGCCAAGACCGAACAGTATTGAATTTTTCCTTCAATCTTTTGATCGTCTGCCATCTTTGTACCATAAACTTATCACCACGTTTTATGTAATACTTTCTGTTATACATTTTTTTGGAATCGGGATGGTTTTTTCTAAACCTACTTTGGCGATCTCTTTCACGGACAGCGTTTTTCGAATAATTTTTTCTTTTCATGTACCGTTTACTCACAACATTTTCTTTGTATTCGCACTGCTTCCTTTCGCGCGATTTCTCAGGATCCTTATTGTACTGATCGCGCATCTTCGTGCATTTTATTTCAGAATTCACAACATATTCTTCTTTGTGGGAAAAAGCATCCTTTTCCAACCGTTTCGAACGCTGTTCTTCAGTTTCCTTGCTACGTGCAAGTTTTTGTCTCAGTGCATCCATCTCTCGTCTAGAATGCTTTCTTTCAGCAGTTTCCTTGCTACGTGCAAGTGTTTTTCTCACCGCATTTGCCTGTCTTGTCGAATGCTGTTCTTCAGTAGTTTCCTTGCTACGTACAAGTCTTTGTCTCAGTGCATCCATCTCTCGCCTCGAATGCTGTCCTTCAGCAGTTTCCTTGCTACGTGCAAGTCTTTTTCTCACCGCATTTGCCTGTCGTGTCGAATGCTGTTCTTCAGTAGTTTCCTTGCTACGTGCAAGTCTTTTTCTCAGTGCATCCATCTCTCGCCTCGAATGCTTTCTTTCAGCAGTTTCCTTGCTACGTGCAACTGTTTTTCTCACCGCATTTGCCTGTCGTGTCGAATGCTGTTCTTCAGTAGTTTCCTTGCTACGTGCAAGTCTATGTCTCAGTGCATCCGTCTCTCGTCTCGAATGCTGTCCTTCAGCAGTTTCCTTGCTACGTGCAAGTCTTTTTCTCACCGCATTTGCCTGTCGTGTCGAATGCTGTTCTTCAGTAGTTTCCTTGCTACGTGCAAGTCTTTTTCTCAGTGCATCCGCCTCTCGTTTTTTCAATGTCTCCAACGGCAATAACGTTAATGGAGCATTTGAATCAAAGGAGCACGGAAAATGAGTTATTGTTTGTCTTGCAAACATTCGAGACAAATGAGATCTTAGCGAAGATCGATCATACGTCACGATGCAAGGATTTATACCGAACAGAATCGATGTAGCAATCGCAATCGCGATAGGACCGCAATTATAGCTATCGCCTTGCGACTGAACTTTAGGGAAAACTATTGGATTGTTTCGAAAATCATGAAAGGGAAATAACTTTTCCACAAAAACTCGAATTTCTCTATTTAAGTTTTGTAGATTTGCATTGCGACTACCTTCATGAGAATCGTAAACAATAACAGCCTTTGTGTCGTAATGGCAAACAACCCAATGTCCGCCACCGAAATCACTGTGCAGTATTTGCAAGTGTTTCTTCTTTGAATTATCAAGCGGAACAATCTGATCGGAGAATCTTGTCAACCACACAGGTCGTGGTACATAGTCAGAATTTCTTTCAATTAAAGCATGGAAACTATCTATCATCGTTTCCGTCAACCATTCTTCGGAAAGCAAAATGTTTCTTTCCGCGTCACCGTAATAGAATCTGTGACAATGAGGATTCATTTTCGGTTGGCGTTTGGAACAGCCCTCTTGTAATGCACGTACCCACGGCAAACCAAAATTCAACGCTATTGCAGCCAAAAACGGTATAATAGCGAATAAGTTTAGTTTGGGTCCAAAGCAAAATTAATTTTTCCAATTATAGGCGCCTAAGGCAAGCCAAAATTCAGCGCTATTGGCAGCTGAAACTTTAATTCAGCGCTATTGGCAGCTGATACTTTAATTCAGCGCTATTGGCAGCTGATACCTTAATTCAGCGCTATTGGCAGCTGATACTTTAATTCAGCGCTATTGGCAGCTGATACTTTAATTCAGCGCTATTAGCAGCTGATACTTTAATTCAGCGCTATTAGCAGCTGATACCTTAATTTAGCGCTTACAGCAGCTAATATACAGCGCTTAGGCAGCTGTTATTTATTTTTATTTGTCCGGATCTGAAAAATAAAAATTTACATTAATATCAAGTAACGAAATTAAAATACATCAAGATAGTGTTTTTTTACATATATTATATATACTATTAAAATCCAGTCGGTATTAGATTTTAAAGTACAAAAATTTCGACCTAGCTGTAAATTGCTAAACACTTTTATTTTGACGAGAGAAATAATACCTGCAAAGTTCCCAATGCTAGCTTGTACGCCAAGTTTTTTGTCGAACGTAAGAAGAGTTGAAATGTTGGTTTGAAAATTTGGATTATTAGTTAATACATTAGGTTAGATTATGTCTTCATAGAAGGATTTTTTTTTTTTTTAGAACTACTCTTATTAAACCTTGCATTTCTCTATAAATAAACTATCATCCTAGAGTCCAATTCGTAATGAAGCAAAGTAACGGTACACTGAATCTCCTAGACTTCAATTTACATTATAAGAAGGTAATGATAGACTGAATTTTTTATAATAGATTTGAATGGTATCAAAAATCAACTTCATCGAAACGGTACTTTAACTACTTTTCACAGCACCATCCCCTAATCATAGTAACATATTATATGTTATTATTAGATAATCATGCAACAATTAAGAAAGAATACAGGACTCTTAATACATATACATATAGAGATATAAAAAGGTTAATCAGAGTCGTCCGCAAATATAAAAATAATAATTAACAAAATATATTGTATACTTTACAAAATATATAATGTCTTTAAATTAATAATCAGCTTAGCAAGATTATTTTGCAACTGTGAAAGCGTTTCGTAATCACCTCTTTCGTACCCAGAAATTTCTATCAAATAAATACTTGTATTATACAAGATCATATACACGTATGTGAAGTTAGCACCCCAATTTGAAATTCCGTAGTTCTGAGTTGAGTTCCCGGTTACTTTTGATCATCAAATTTCGAGATGGAATAGTTTTGAACGGCTCAATAGCATCATTTTGCGATTGCCTACAGTTCCTGATATTTTAGAATAATTCTGATAATAATTCCTGCTTTCTCTTAACAATACGAAGAATTGTCTATAATTTTTAATGAGATATTCGCTTAATAACTATTTTTTAATAATCTGAGCAGTTTAACAGCTTCATTTTGTGAATACCTAGAGTCCCTGATACATTTTTCAAACACAAAACGATTGGACCAACGGTATTTGAGATGCACTCATGAAAAGAATAAAAGAATATTTTTTACTTTTACAAACGTCGCTATATCTTGCAAACTAGTTAGTTCAATCACTTTTTCACTTAACAGTTTTCGATAGAACTCGTCGAGATGTATAAGAAACACTGTTCAGAACTACGGGAACTGTCAAAAAAGTTTTCAAGAATTTTTAATCAGAACTATGCGACCTTGATGGGGTGTTAACATTACACACATGTGATATGCAGTATACGCGTTTTAAATTTCGTATATACCGTTGTATTTAACTAAAATAATCTGAATGGCTTGATCTGATTAGCCTTTTTGTGTCTCTATGTATGTTGAATATTAAGAGTCCTATATACATCATTATCTAATAATAGCATATAATGTATTAGCATAATAAGGGATAGTGTTGTAAAAAGTAATTTAAGAACCCCCTCCCCCCCCCCCCCCGATAAAGTTGATTTTTAATACCAATCATACATGATAAATTTATCTATTTAGATCTAAAGAATTCAGCTCATCATTATCTTGTAATGTAAATTAGATTACAATGTAAATTGAAGTCTAGGAGAGTCAGTGTACCGTTACTTCCCTTTAACATGAATTGGAGTCTAGGATGACAGTTTATTTATAGAGAAATGCAAGTTTAATATTTTTGAACAAAAAAAACATTCATACTAACAATAAGACATAAATAAATAAGAGTAATTAATTAAAATATAATGTATATAAATGTTATAATCATATATATTTAGAATTTTAAGATAAAATTCTATAAAGTCATTTTAGTTATTTTTCTATCAAGAAAAAAAGAAAACATTCATACTAACACAAAAAAACGCAAAAACATTTGAAAAATTGTAGCATTATAAACTAACATAAAAATCAAAAAGTTATCCAACACAAACATCCTGTTCAGACTTGAATAGGCATTATATACATTTATTTTATTATCTTGTACTTATTCTAACGAGTCAATCAAATATTATTGTTATATGTATTATGCTTAAACCTTATGGAAATTTAATACTGATAAACTATAATAGTATTTAATTACTAATCTTGAATTACAAAGATCCACAATGATTACAAGTATTTCAATGCATAAATTGCAGTGATAAAACATTGTCTAATGATTCATATAAATATTGAAGTATTAATGCATAGTATTGTACTAGTCATGAAATACTTACATAAAGCACTAACAAGAATAGAATTATAAATTTATATTCAAGAGCAAACATATATGTATATTGTTAACATGTCTATTGTACTTACTGTAATACAGAGTATATACATATATATATATGTATATTTGTACATATATAAAAGAAAATTATGTTTAAATGACTTTCAATTATTATAATAACATCACGTATTGACCTGTAAAATACTTACGATATTATTATAAATGTGGTTAATCACTTATTTTAAGTATTAAAAGCAATGTTGTTCAAAACTGTCATTAAAAACCAAAATAAATATTTAATCACTACTTTCGACTATTAAGTTGAAGGTGCTGTATTTTGAACCATGAAGCGCCAGTATTAATATGTAATTAACATTGGCCTAATAATCACTGAAATGCTATTAATATTTTTATCACTGTAAATTTTTAGTAATTATCAGTATTAAATTTCTACAAGGGAACGCTACAAACATAAATCGAGTGTTAATTTCCCGATTTAAAGAGCGCTAGCTTTTATTAAAAATAAAAGGTAAAGTTTATTAATTAAATAACACTATCAATGTCTGTGTACAAAGTGTGACATTCAACAATGCAATTATTTGTATAAATTTCATGACCAATATTAAATGATCACTATTTTTGAAAAAAAAAAAAACAAGCATGCACAAAAAATACCTGGCTGGAACCAATATACACAGATGAAGCCTGTCTGCGTATCACAGCTTATCCACCACCTTTTGTAGAAATAATAACCTGCAAATATAAAATTATGTTACACCGAAGAATGTTAAAATTTACAAACTTTTTCAATCATATTATATTACTGTGTAATTACCTGATTGAAGCAGTGATTCTTTCGTCGCACTGGAAATGGTGAATGAGCAGCCACAGGAATAATAAAGCACGAATACAACACGCGATACCTGGCCAAGAATCAAACCAGTGTTCTCAACAGTTGAGCGAACGCTCGCTATTATTGATATATTCTTTAAATCATCCAATCAGAATTTTTAAACAGCGCAAGCCGCGAACCGCGAAACGTCATAACCGTATAAAGCCGCGGGCAACAATATCGGCCAAGAAGGGGCGACACATCATGTGCTGTAATAAAATGTATTTCCTTCCTAATGACCTTCCAAAACTTTTCATCAAATGACATAATAATAGTTCCCATTTTTTTTTCCGATCAAATTCTATTGTAATTTTACTAGTCTACATAACATTACGTACGCAATTAAGAACTCCTGTCGCACAGCCCTGGCAAGGGGTAGTCGGGTAGTCTATCGATTCTAGATCGCGTGAGTGATACCCAGCAAGCAGTTCGTTTGTGGTGATCTCACGGCAAAGGTAAGTCATTCTGTCTATCGTTTTTCGTTTTAGCATCGCCGTCCTTAGTAAAATTTAGGTTCACTTAAGTAGCAATTAACAACTCAATAACTAATGATTTATTTCGCGAGAACAACTACGTCAAAAAATCGTACTTATACATATATCATCATATCGTGTATCTCATACATTTGTTCCGTTCACGTAAGCGACCGGACGAATGTTAAGATCGATGTATATCTAATTATAATTAACGAAATCCTTCTTATCAATATCAATTCACGAATATCTAATTCACGAATATCTAATAATCATGCCGAATTTTTAGTAGCGAACAAAATAAACCTCGGTACTCGATATCCTTGCGCCCGACCGGGATCACATGCACTCACTCGCTTCCCGCGGGCACACAGCTACCGAAACTTTTCATCTATTTTTTCATACCTATCGTCTATTTTACACTTTCTTTATTTTTCTTTCCCATCTCTTATATATCATGTTATAATTATTTTTACAATAATTACATTTCATTTCATTTTACAGCATTATAGAGTATCAGAGAGAGAGAGAGAGAGAGAGAGAGAGAGACATTATGGCAGAAAAAGATGTAAGTATTTAACTTTTTAAGGTTATAAGAGAGCGAACGAGAGATCGAGAGAGCGAACGAGAGAGCGTGAGTGCAAGTAAGAGAGTTAGGGTGCAAAAGAGTGAATGAGAAACGAGTGAGCGACAGAGAGAGAGAGAGAGAGAGAGAGAGAGAGAGAGAGAGA
>NW_017277832.1:0-1565 GCF_001594065.2 Cyphomyrmex costatus | reverse complement strand
AGTACGATTTTTCTATTAATTTTGATTTTGCAAATGCCTCTTAATGAAAACCTGGCAATATTGACATATAACAGAAAAATTCCACTGTCTCTAATATTTTGGCAACCCACTGTATATATATATATATTAAAAACTATTAAATTTCAGATAGACATAATGAATGACGGCCCTGCCGCCGCCGGCCCCACCGACATCAGCCCCGCTGCTCATAGCCCAGCCGCCGACGGTACGGCCGCCACCGGTACCGTCGCCGCCGGTACCGCCGCCGCTACCGCCGCCGCTACGGCCGCCGCTACGGCCGCCGCCAATATCGCCGCCGCCAATACCGCCGCCGCTGTACCCGTCGCCCCTGGCCGTGCTTCTTTGGACGGTAATCGAGGTTGTATACTTCATAAGGAATTAAGCGCAGATAACTTTACGCAAACACTGATTTATCTAGATATACCATATTGTTATATATCTAGTTTTAATAATTCGTTTTCTAATTACAGTGTACCGAAGGAGCCGCGCAGGGGCGCGGGTACAAAATGACCGATTCATGACATTTTTAATGCGGCTCTCCGCGGCCAACTACCATTGGGGGCCGCGGAGAAGGGGCAGTGGAAGGGGCAGCAGAGGCCATAGGGGCAACTATTAATATATGTAAGTCGGTAGTATTTAAAATAATTTTATATATGTATTGAAATGATAACTGCTCGGTACATCATTAAGCCGGATGAGGGGGGAATGTGCGATTCGCGTCCGACTTTCCGCATAGTATTATTATTAACGTGCTACTTCATTATTATCCTTAACTTTCTTTTATCTTACAGATTGTTTTTCTACATGATCATGCTCAATGTCCACGCTATAGGAGCTATGACTTTATGCTTAAGGAGATCTAAAATAAACAGAACTATTTTTATATATCAGTTGAGTTAAAGTTACAAAATTTATTAAACATAAGATAGATAAAGTTAAAAGTTGATAAATAATTCATTTAAATGAAGTTGATTGTTTTACTATTGTTTTTATATTGAGTGTGTGAGGTAAAAAACAAATGGAAATATATAAATAAATGTTAGGTATATATTTGTTTGGACGACTGAGATATTTTCATATATTTGTAATAATAGATGATATCGAAAAATGAGCACACTCATACAATATATGTATGTTCTTAAAACTGTCAAAATGTTTAATATCTGTAAATAGAGAGTATATCTTTGTTTCTTATCTTTATCTTTCACAGTGCATTATCAGAAATATTAGTATATTGTTATAAACAGTACTGGTATTATGAGAAAGTATTTATAGTATTATTCTAAATTCTAAACTACTGATTCTTTAAAAAGTGATAACAAAAATGTTTTGACAGTAATGTTAGAAATAACCATAAAGTAAGAATAAATGATATGTTATTTTAAGCAAGCAATTACTTTATACACAATGTACACACTTCGTATTCTATCCTAAAAAGATTAAGTTTTTTTTCATTCATTCAAATAAAGTGCCTATAATAAATCCTAAAAAGATAAGTTTTTTTTCATTCATTCAAATAAAGTGCCTATAATAAAACTGTAAAC
>NW_017277831.1:0-664 GCF_001594065.2 Cyphomyrmex costatus | reverse complement strand
CTACCGACAACGCTGAAAATACCTCCAAAACCATCGTATACATATGACGACTATGCGCAAGAGATAAAAGAAAGATTACGAGCAACGAACCAAATAGCCAAGGAACATATAAAAGAAGGAAAAATCAAAACAAAGGAATATCAGGACAAAAAAGCCAAGGAAGTTAAATTTAAAATAGGTGATAAAGTATTACTACATGACGAAACGCTTCGCCGCGGACGATCGAAAAAACTAGACGCGTTATGGACCGGACCATACGTAATTTTAGAAAAAAATTCCAACGTTAACTATACCATAAAAATAGCGCGGAAGAAACTATTAACACACGTAAATCGTCTTAAATTATATATAGAAAATTAAAAATAAGATTAAAAATAAAAATATATATACAACTCACCAATGAAGTGTTGTGCCGCTACTTGCGACACAGGGTAGGGGATCCACCAAGGATTTGGGAGCAGCCAATAATTATCAATCACTTTTATTTTTTATGAACTTTAATTATATTTTCAATAAACTTTATTAATTTCCACTTATTCACAAAATATTTATTTCACATAAATCACTTACACTACGCGTGTCGCGATATAACTTTAAGATCGTAGTCGAGCAGAGTGACGCGCTACACTTTGATAAAATTACTGACTCCACTCTGCATCGGTCT
>NW_017277830.1:476705-495976 GCF_001594065.2 Cyphomyrmex costatus | reverse complement strand
TATTTGTTTTTAACAAAAAGAGTCTATAACTAGTTTTTATATTAATTGTTTAAATTTTTGTATGTAGTGTGTAACATAACCTATTTGCTCAATACATTTATTGTGTATATTCATTTGTACAATAATATTGAATCAGAGGATGAAGCCAAAAAAAGATTCAACAATCTAAGAACAACTTTTGGCAAACTACACAAAAAAGTCTGCGACAGTGAGCCTAGATCAGGATCAGATGGAAATTACGAACTTTTCAAGCATGATTGGCCTCTTTATGAACATAAGCAATTTTTAGAAGATGTTATTCGACCTAGAAGGTAAAAACAGTTTTGTACCGTTAATTTGTTATTATATTTTATATATTTTCATCATTTATTATCGTTTTAGAAGCAAAACGAGTGGTGTGAGAAAAACCTAAGAGAAGATTATGCAGCCCACAAGGAATTATACTAAACGATTTAAGACTATGCCAAAGTCTCATACTGTTGACTCATACTGTTCAACCAATTTTTACTTCAGCTTCCTCAACACACAGTTTTGTACAGTCGATCACGGATAATATCTGCGAAGATGAAAATAATATTAATATCTCACAATGTTTGCCGTCTGATAAACCAATAGTTATTGCAGAGATTTTTCCTGAGCCCTGTAATTCAGAATCTCAATTTTCAAATAATTTGGATTCCTACACAGGTTAGTATAACATCTTTTAATGCCAATTTTCATCAATGTAAATTAACATTAATTTCAGTTCAACTTATCATCTTTTTCTAGTTCTAAGAATAAAAAAAAATAAAAAGTAAGTTAAATCGAGAATAAAATTAATTTATATTAATAGAAACAGCCATAGGGTAGTTTTGTGTAACTGAAGCATCTTTAATTTGTGATATAAGATATGTTTTCTAATATTTTCCACTTATTTTAAATTGTTTCAGAAATAACAGATACCGAATCTGATAATGTTGTAGTTACTCCACCATCTAATAAATCATATAAAAAAAAGAATAATGATATTTTAATTAAAAATATAGGAGAAGTAGTTGATGTTTTAAAGTCCTTCAAGTCCAATTGTAGTACCAAAGCACTTGTTCTTCAATCACAGTCATTATCCTTTGATCATGTATTAAGCCCGACAGCGGAAGCCCTACTTGCATTTGTTAAGGCAAGTCTAAACAAAGTGAAAGAGGAAAATCTTATGAATTGTTTTCAAGATATTTTAAATCTTTTCCAAAAATATACCGAGAAATAAAACAGATATAAACATAACATGGATATAATATACATTATAGACATAGAGTAGGTTTAGGTTATAATTTTATTATACATATATACATATATATAGATATATATTTGATATAGATAAAATATTTCTTTGTGATAAACTAAAGCCTGCGGCACACGATGCTTGTTTTCTTGCTGGATTTCTAGATTAGATTCTTGCCATCGTATTGGCTGCAATGCTAGCATTGTCAGTACGGCAGCCAATACGATAGCAAGATTCTAATCTAGCTAGGAATCCAGCAGGGAAACAAGTATCGTGTATCGCCAGCTTAAATATATTTTTTCATATATGCATATTTGACAAAATATTTTTTTTTTTTAAATAAATATATTTCTACATATTTGACAAAACGTTTTTTGTGTTTAAGTAAATACGTTTATGCATATTTAATAAAATGAATTAAGGGGACGTTATTTCAGTTTAGAGTTGCGTTTCAAGACCGACGATTGTTCGGCGCGCAAGTTGGGGGGGGGTGTGGGAAGGGAATACATATACATTTATTACTTTGAATAATATATTGCGAAGAATATTACTACGTCGATCCGCCATCAGAGGTCTATAGATATTCGCAAAATTCTCGCAAGTGCTTTGATACGCGTATATCTCTTTATACAGGGTGTTCGGTCAGACCTTTCCTGCATACAGGAAGGTAGATGGGATGGAAACAAACATAAAAGTCATTTACCATTTAGCGAAATTCGTAATAATAATCAAGATATTAATATTTGCATTTGTACTAATGAGAGCGCTCCGATAGAAACGCTCTGGCCGCTCGAGGTATAGCCCGGCCCAATTTATCAAACGATGGTCGCGCCGGCAGTGCATTGGAGAGGTAGGAGGGGAAGCGCGCAATTGTTTAGCGCCCGGCATCGGCGTTCACGTCTTATCGCACCGCACCTAAAGACTCGCGTCGATGGCCGCTACGTACATTCGCGATTACATTACATATACAAAATAATAACACTGCAAAAATACAAACCATAATAAACTTTGATGAATAAAAATGTCGAAAGAGAGAAGACAATGAAATCTATGGAAAAAAATCTAATAAATATCTAATTAATTATACCTCGAGAGCACAATGTTATGTTAAATATCGTTAATACGGTTAATAACAAAGAGATTTTTTGGTAATTATACGATAGTGAGCTCAGAATCTCTACTACCGTAAATACACTTTTAATTATGACAGATTTTCAGTCATTTTTGAAGTATACATAGAAAAAGAGAGATTTCAACAAAACTTGCAATGAAACATTACGTTTTTATTAATATTTTATCGTATTCTGATGAAATCATACTCTCTTAACAAGAAGCGACAAAGAATGATGGAGAATGATATTATTTCTTTTGGATAGCTTTTTCTTAAATTTTTTTTCTTTCCAAATTTAGAGAAGCGACAGATTACGATAGAAATTTATTAGATTTTCCGTAGATTTCATCGTGTTCTCTCTTTCGACATTTTTATTCATCAAAGTTTATTATGGTTTATATTTTTGCAGTGTTATTATTTTGTATGTAATGTAATCGCGAACGTGCGTAAGGGGCCATCGACGCAAGTCCTTTGGTGCGGTGCGGTAAGACGTGGGAATAACGCCGATGCCGGGCGCTAAGCAACTGCGCGCTTCCCCTCTTACCTCTCCAATGCGCTGCCGGCGCGACTATCGTTTGACAAACTGGGCCGGGCTATACCTCGAGCGGCCAGAGTAGAGAACCTCTAGTAGAGAGAATCGCCAACTTGGTCACGTTGCGACCGGTGCCGAGTAGCGGCCCGACACAACTTGCGCTGCAAACACGCAGCATAAAGTTAAGTGATTAGTATTATATAGATTATGCTTTAAGCACGTTATAATTAAGGTAATGTTAAGATTAGTTCGTAAGTCGCGTTAAATTAGCTTATTGGTTAATTAAAATCTATTGGAAAAATGCCGATAGAAAGAAAAGGTAATAAAGATTGTATTCCCATAATGCGTTAGCGAACGCGAGGGCTCCGCAAAACCGAGTATAAGTTTTTTTTTGTGTGTTTACATAAGAGTTAGGTAGAGCTTATGTTTTGATATTTTTTTCCTCTTATACTCGAAAGAATAGAGAAGTTTGACCGAATGAAATGAATTGCGTAGAGTAGATATTAGCGTTTGGAAACGATTGAATAAAGTCGAGCGGATGAGTAAATGAGTATCGGGAATTTATGGTTGTGAACGGATAGCTCATAGTAAAGATAGAGAGAAACGGTGTGGTCAGATTAATTATAGTAGCGCTTAATAAGGGCACACTGAGTGTCATGCGGATCGGCGCATGAATGGCGATGCCCCGAATTTGTTAACTAGTGAATATCGCAGATAGAGATATTTCCTACGGTCAGGTTAAAGTTAATCACACGAGCTGCGTGTAAACGAAGATGCATACTAATCGGTGGATAATTACGCATGCCCCGAAATTGTTAATTAATGATTCGTGTGATAACGAGATTTCCTTCGGTAAAATTAAAGTATAGCATACGGACTAAGTGTAAACTGAATATCTGAGTAATCGGTGCGTAAATGTATATGCTCCAAATGGTTAACTGGTAATTTGTTTAATAAAAAATTTTTTCTTCGGTCGAAATAAAATACGCTACACTGACAATGGGTGAAATGAATATCAGGGTGATCGGTGCATTGATGTACCTGTCCTGTAATTGTAAATTAGTAAGCGGTTGCATAGCGATAGTTTTCTTCGGTCAAATTGAAGGACTACATACAGACTGTATGCAGACTAAGTATCAGAGGGTTTGGCGCATTGATTGGGCATGCCCCAAAACTGTGAAGTAATAATTTCAGTAATAGAGTGATTTGCTGCGGTCAAGTCAAAGTAGGGCCGACAGACTGTGCGTATACTGAATATGAGATTAATAGGGATATATTTACGCCTGCCCCGAATTAGTTAATTAGTAGTGTTGTTAAGAAAAGGTTTTCCTTCGGTCAAATTTAAGTAAGCAGTACGATTGAGTTGTACATTGAGTATTATGTGGATCAGCACAAGAATATGCATGCCCCATAATAGTTAATTAGTATTATGGGTAAGAAAGGATTTTCCTCCGGTAAAGTTAAAGTAAATAGCAGTATAAATGTGCAAACGATGTATCGCGAAAATCGATGTATAATTACACACGCCGCGAATTAGTTAATTAACATTATTGTTAGGAGAAAGTTTTCCTTCGGTCAATTTAAAGCAGACATCAATACAAATGCGAATACGAAGTATCGCGAAGATTGGTGTATTATTGCGAATGCCCCGACTTTGTTAACTAACGGTTTTGCAAAAAGGAGAAAGTCCTTCGGTAAAATGTAAGGAGGCACGATTGTGAGCACACAAACCAAATATTGAGCGGATCGGTGCATTAGCATCGATGCCCCATAATTGTTAATTAGCAATAATTGCGAATAGAAAAAATCTACTCGGTGAATCAAAAGGAGGCGTGATGAGATACACGAGAACCAAAGATTATGTGAATCGGAGCACAAATGTGAATGCCCCGGAATTGTTAATTAGTAAAACTAGTGTTACGAAGATTTCCTTCGGTCAAACGAGAGTAGGTACCGTGGATAGCACGTACACCGAAAATCAAGTCAGTCGGAGCTGAATTGTTTAAGTCCCTAAATTGTTAATTAGTAAAAATAAAGCGATCGACAATCCATCCGGTGAATCGACGGATAATAAAACGAAGGATGCGTAGGCCAAATTTCATATCAATCGGGGTAGAATTGCGGACGCCCGAAGTTAGTTAGATGAATAATAAGGTGTAATAAAGGATGTAGCGTTGTGAGTTATGCGAGCGCGTGATGAGAATTGTGATAGGGGAAACCTGTAAAGCATGAAAAGCTGAAAGAGTAAAATCGATTAATAGATTAATCTAATTGTCATTAAAGTATTTGGTCAAAGTGAATACTTACCGGGAATTCTTGAAGAGAATTGTTAACAAGACTGAATAAATATTGTAAGATTGAGAATGTATGTATGCTATACTTACCGAGATGGAAAGCATATTGTAATGTAAAAGAATGTTCGAGAATTTAGGAGAGTGGGTTATAAATAGAATACTCGAAGGATTCGCGATAGTCGAGGTATGTGTTACCGAGACAGATAGGTAGATAGACGAAAATAGAGATTGTTGACGCGAGACAATAATACGCGAGGATATCGCGGGTAGGTCATTGAGAGACTCGAATGAATGTATTAGGATGATAAACGAGAGTATCCGATGATAAAAGTATAAGAATGCTAAGGATGAAAAACTCACAGCGGCGCATGCGTGAAAACGAATAGCGATACTCGAATTGGTAAGAAGCGAACGGAGAGGAGTCTTGTGCGAACCGCGAAAAAGATAGGTCACGAGGTAGAAATTTGGCCGAAAGGGAAAGGAAAGATAGGCAAGTCTGAGCCGAAGGAAAATAGGAGATTGTTGAGTCTGAGCTACTCTAGTCTGATTGAGACGGAAGAGACTGGTTGAAGGTGGTTAGTAGTTTAAAAATAGAATACGAATTTCAAGCGGGATGGTAGAGTTGTATTCTACCGAGTGCTGGGAGATAGTTTCAGTATCTTAGTGAGAGTTAGATGAATTGTGAGCGCCTTAGTACGCAGGCATAAAGACTATATCGGTTATTATTGTAGAAATTAGGTACGCGAATATTTCTACAAAGGATGAAATAGGGGAGAGTACGCGAGATCATTATATTAGCGACAGATATGAGCCGACGATTCATATCTATATTGTACGAAACTATTGACGAGCGTAGTTTTTTTTTAATATAGCGTATACTGAGAAATGTGATTGATTAATTGACTGTTAAAATACACTACTTTGTTTTGTTGCCAATTGTTTTTGCTATTAATATTCCTGAAAAGGGTCCTCGATTGATTATTAAGAAATTGTCGAGAGCAAGTAAGCTATATTGTTACTTATACAAAATAAAACCGATTAATACACAGTCGCTGATTTGTGGGAACCGGCAGTGGCACAGTGAACCTAAGTAAGTACCGTATCGATCCTTCGTCTTTAAGAGGTCAAAAGACGTGGCGACCGTGAATAAAGTAAGGGGTGCGGACGATTCCGCATATATTGGCGGAGTGTTCGGTCACAACGTGACCAATTACGTGATTGGCTGGCGGAAATGAGCAGATTTGGGCATCTCGACGCCAATGCATTACGTCAGAACACATGGCGGCCCCATGAAATATTTACGTCTCGATTAAATGGTCCAGAGTCCGGGAACGCCGTTGGGGTACACGAACACGAAGACTGCCACTGCTGGGGTCAGTCTACCACGCTCTAAATCTCGTCGTATAAGGTTAGTGATCGTTGATCGACTCTAGACACAAACTTCAATACCTAAATGTACATCTCTTTTGTAATACAAGTTTACTTTATGATTTTTGCCAATAAACACTTTAATATTTCGTCAAATTTTTATAACAAATTTAAATAATATTTTAAAACATAATTACTAACACGATCAACTAGAGTCGACCAACGATCACTAACTTTATACGACGAGATTTAGAGCGTGGCAGACTGACCCCAGCAGTGGCAGCTCTTCGTGTTCGTATACCCCGACGGCGTTCCCGGACCCCGGATCATAATCGGGACGTAAATATTTCATCGCGAACGATAGGGTCGCCATGTGTTGTGACGTCATGCATTGGTGTCGAGATGCCTCAACGGGATGGATACAGCGCAATGTGTTTGTTTGTATGTACTAGGGCAGGGATATAACACACCGACTAGCGGGGTGTTATTGTGGGCGTTGCCGCGGGTACGGACTCCTAGAGCCTCTTTCTCGGGGTTTGGTCAGGTCTCTGCGGTCGTGGTTAGTTCGGCGTCCTGCACTGCATCGCAGGTCGGTTTTCGCCGAAGATAGCAATAGGGTTACGTGCGTGAGAGTGTGTATGCATGTATGAGTGAGGATGGGAAGGTGACTCTCCCTCTTCAACTTTAATCTTGGGTGAGTACGAGTCCCAGGGACACCTAGAGGCAGTGGGCGGGGGCTTGTTGTCTCATAGGGGTGTCAATGGAAAGTGCAGAGGGGTGGGATCCCTCTGTACAGTTAGGCAAGGCGTTGCCTCGGCAACCAGCGAGGGGGAAGCCCGGTAGTAATAACTATGAGAGCCCGGACTTCCCCTCCGTTCGCTGGGTTAGGGTCCTCGTGTGGTTTTAGTGGGTATGCCCTCGATCGTTTAGGTTGAGGGTGAGTCCCACATAACCCGCCTTCCTCCCCCGAGGGCGGCGGGTATGCGTAATGTATTTCCCCACGTTAAAAAAAAAAAAAAGGTGTCGAGATGCCCAAATCTGCTCATTTCCTCCAGCCAATCACGTAATTGGTCACGTGACCAAGTTAGCGATTCTCTCTACTAGAGGTTCTCTAGGCCAGAGCGTTTCTATCGGAGCGCTCTCATTAGTACGAGGTCTGGCTATTAAATAACGAGACTGCGCGCGCAGAAGGCGTCCTAGAGGGGTAGGGTGGGAAACGAATGCAGCGTTGGATAGCTGGAAGTGTCTACTATTCCAGTACGAAAACACGTTTTTGTCGCTGTAGTAGTATTTTTTCTATAGAGGTTAGAAACGAACGTGTTTTTTTCTCGTGTCGATAACAATGTGTGACGAAAAACACGAGCAACGGATCAATGTGAAATTTCTCGTTAAATTAAAAAAAAATCCGACTGAGTGCTATAAGTTGTTGAAAGAGACCTATCGTGAGAATTCTCTATCTCGTGCGCGTGTTTTCGAATGGTATAAGTGGTTTTCTGAAGGCCGAGAGAGCACTTCAATATCCTTTCAGGACCAATCGAGACTCTTCAGAACTTGGTGGAACCTATGCTCGCGCTTGTTTTCTTACGATAAGGGAGCAAGGCTCCGCGTAAGCCCTACTCCTAGCTCTACGAGTTTAAACTTAATAAATAATAGTTGGAAGTTTTAATAATTTATAATAAAAACTCGGTCCTCCTTAACTAATCATCCTTACGTGAGGCGAATCTATTACTTTTGAATATATCAAGTTTAATTTTATTGGAAGAAAAAATAAAGAAAGGAAAGAAAAAGGTATTCGTCCTCGCGTTCGGAAGATCTGTTGTTAATTGCTAAATCTATGTTATTATTAAAAAGAAAAAAAATACAATGTTATATTATACGTTATTATATAATAGTATTAATATGTGCGTTATATTATTTTATAAAAGAGATTCTTACGCATTCCTTAGGATGACGCATAAAAGTATATGAACGTGGCGTATCTTAGCTAAATATTCCTTTCAGGTTTAGGGAATATGACGAGGTTTCGAAATAAAGGTATAAGATATCGAAGCGAAAATGGAATGCTAGATAAAAGTAACATACATACGTTTGTGAATAGGAGAAGGAAATCTACTGGGATGTAACATCGTTCTCATCATAAGAGGTATATTTTTATTGAAAGCTTTTAAATAATAATTTATTTAATTGCTTTATTTTATATCTTCAATAACAATTAAAAATTATACTTTGCAGGAAAATCGCTATATGACCAGAATGCAAAATGCACTGTCGTCATTCATCAAAAAATTTCAGTTACTTCCACGAATTCTCTTGAAGGAATATTAATAACTTTTTTCGTATACTATGTCTATGGATTTTGCTATGCACCTGAAATTGAAAAATTTCTAGAGTTTATACAAAGGTTATATACAAACTACAAAATTCACTATAATTTCTATGTATGTAAATAACAAAACAAATGAAAACATTTTTTAATTATTTAATTTAAATGTTTATTGCTTTCAGAGCTTTTTTACAAATAAATCAAACTGCAGAAGCAAAACGAGCACCAAAAGATAAACATCGACACAGATCATTTGATGCGGCAGTATTTAAGTAAGCCAAGGAACTTTTGGCTTTCTCTGATGACATTAAACTTCTTGACTGATAAAAATTTCTTAAAATATTATACCAAAAAATATGCGGGTTATATTGTCGTGTCTTTATTCATTTTTAATGCCAATGTTTCGTGAACCATGCCGTTCACTTCATCAAGGCGAAGGGTGCACTGATATCTCGTGAAAGCCTCAAATGCGCTACTTAAAATATCTATTATTATTATAGAATATATATTCAATGTATATGTATATTTTTTATACAAATATATATAATATAAATTCATTGAGGTACAATTCAATGTGTTGTTCAATTTAATTATATTTGTATTTTAACATTACTTAAATTTAATAAAAGTATGCATGAAATTTAATGCATATTGAAATTTAACTAACATGTATTAAATTTTTATTACTATATTACATTATTCATGTGCTGATGTGTACGAAATTTAATGCATATTTACATTAAATTTAAGTAACATGTATACAATTTTTATTGCTACATTAAATTATTCGTGTATTATATTAACGTGCATGAAATTTAAAACATGTGAGCATTATATTTAAATCACATGTATTGAATTTTTAATTACTACATTAAATTTCATGTACAAGTAACAGAAGAAATCTCAAACAGGTACATTAAATTTAAGTTACTTGTAACATTATTTTCATTAACAACATTAAACAATTTCAATGTATGTACCTGCTTGAAATTTGCTTCCGTTACATTTACATGAAACTTAATGTGGATTTTTTAACAGTGTACATGCCACAGACTTCTATATATACTACTAGACTGCTAACTTGTTTGAAAAAGTGGACCCCAATTTCGATTGTGCATTATACGCATGCGTCAAGAACCGCACCGCGTGACCCGTGCGACACATGCGCATACATTAGCACGCTCATACGTATTTTGACAATTAACTTGGGTGAATATTGTAATATTGAAAATGACCCGATCGGAGTCGAAACGTTTGTTGTATAGGAGCTATTATACATTATATTTAAATTAAAGTTTTAGTTTTGTTATGTTATCTGCTCTTTGCCCTTTATTATTTTACTTTGATAATATACTTGATTAAATATACTTTAAGTTAACTAAGAATTCTTACTGAAAAAAAACTCAGCTTATCAATACTTTGTGTATTGTAACATGTTGGAAAGGCACACTTTGCTGGCATCGTAATTAAAAATGGTTTTTAAATTGTAGTACATATACTGTAATAATAGGTAAATGTTAAGAAAAGCCCCTTCATCACAACTTTTAATAAAAATGTATAATCGATGAGTTTTTGCATGAAACGAAGGAATCTGGCAGAAAAAAGTTCGCTTTGCCTCGCGAACCGAGATATTAAGCATTAAAGAGTGAATTTATTTTTAAAGTAATGAATTTCGTAGCTGTGACAGATGTACTAACCTACATGGTTGTCAACTTTAACGCTTAATATCTCGGTTCACGAAGCAGAGCGACACCTTTTTCTGCCAGATTCTTTCGTTTCATGCAAAACCACATCAATTGAGTATATTTTTATCAAAAGTTAAGGTGAAGGGGGTCTTCTTAACATTTATCTATGGTTACAATACGGCTACGAGTAGTCGCAATATCGCAATCAGCGCAGGACACAACCATATTATACATGGTCACTTCGACCGTGATATTACATTCCTTTGATGTAGTTCGTGACGCATGCGCAAGATCATTATAAATTTTAGGGTCCACTTTATACAAGCTTGTATTATAAGGGAGTTAGCAGTCTAGTAGTATATATAGAAGTCTGTGGTACAACTGGTACATGCACACTGTGTCATTTGCGACACACGCACGCACGCACGCACGCACACAACTAATTTATACATAGCTTTACCAATAAATACTGTTTTCGTCTCTTATATTATACGCACGAGTTAATTATTTCTGCATCTCCTCTTTCTGAAAGAATCTCTTAGAGCGACCTATATTTCCAGCAAGCTAGTCTACACGATAGTTACATTGTTACAAGTGTTCGAAGAAACAAAGTATTTTATTTTTAACAGTTTATGTTGATCAACAATGTTTGTCTTTCATAGCTTCGAAAGAATTCGTAATGTTTTTTTAACATTAAATGTACACGAGTAACATATTCTTTAGGATAACTTAGATTACAGTAGCAAACGTTCGCATGGGAACATCAAAACATATTTGTTTTAATACTTTATACTAACACATACATTTAGTATTACATTCGATTTTTTATTACGATTTGAAAATTAGGAGACGCGTCTCCTGCCATGTTTAAAAACTGAAATACACTACAAGTCTCTTATCCCGAGCCACCAAAGTCCATTTTTTGGGGGTGCATAACTACTAAATTATAAAAAAATTTTGAATCGAACGTTACATGACCTGAAAGGCGGCATCGCCACGAGTAATTTGAGTCAAAAAAATTGAAAATCGGTCAAGTCGTTCTGGAGCATAGACATAAGAAACCATAGACCGAGCGTAAGCTTGCGGGGTAATGATAAACGGGGTAAGGGGAAACAGCGGACGAATTCGGCTATTTCCGTAGATCGGCTCGGGTATGTTCGAGGTTACAGAAAAGAGTGTATGAATCTCAGCGATTTTCAATCCAACATCTATTATTATAAAATGCATTCTTTTATATATAGAAATAAATACAAGATTCATTCTTTATTACTTTAAGTTCAACAGGTTCAAGAATAATTTCAGTTTAAAGGTTAGATTTGAAACTTAATTTATTTAATTAATTAAATAAATATTACTTAATTTATTTTTTTTGTAAATAAATGTAAATATATTGCAAATGTGATGATATGTGATAAATGAGAATTAAAAAAATCTGTATTATTTTTGTAGAAACACGTTTTAATGAACAAATATTAAATCTCTCTTCCGTACAATTGATAAAGAATAAACAAACAAGAAATAGGAAGCCAATAACATATTAAAATCTAAAGACGATAAATTAAAATTCACGTATTTCAAATTCTGTAATTCTTATATATTATTACGTGATTTAACAAATATTGAATCTTTTTATGACCGTACAATTGATAAACAATAAGCAAACAAGAAGAAGGAAGCCAATAACGGTCAAAGCTGGATCACAAATGCTTATTATAATTATGTGTTTTTTTTATTTTATATTTTTTATATTTTATGTTTTATTTTATTTCTGATAGACGCTTCTAACTTTTGTACTTTCAAATACTGACACATGCGATAATTCAAATAATGACACATGCCGAATGTTTCTGAATCTAACCGAAGTTACCCGACTTCGTCCAATATTTCCCCTGTCGGTTATCACATCCCCGCTTGTCTATAGTAGCAGCTTACGCTCGGTCTATGATTTCTTATGTCTATGTTCTGGAGATACAAGCGGTCGAAAAGTGGTGATTTTAATGAAAAATTAAGAAATGTCTTCTTCTTCTTCTTCTTCTTCTTCTTCTTCTTCTCTTTCTTCTTTGTTCTATCCCTCTCTTTCGCCATATTTCACTCTCTTTCGTTATATAATATTTTTAAATCATTATTTTATATATTTGTGATATACTTGTACTTTAAAAAGTAAATGATATCCAAAAAAATCATATCATAAAAATGAAAAGTTTAAGCCATGTTCAAAAAAGGATACTTGAAAATTTAAACCTTTTTATCTAATAATAATATATTACCTACCATGAAAAGTAACTAATATATACTGATATATTACTGCGCCCCGCGCGCAGATCAAATGTCGCTTGAGTGTCGTGCGGCATTCGGACCGCGCGCGATGAAGTGAGGTGAGGGAGACAGCGGAAAGCGGAGGCGATTCGAAAATCGGCCGAAAGTTACATACAATTTATGAATGTTCACTTTGCACCTTTAATTAATAATATATCAGTTACTTTTCATGGTAATATATTATTATTAGACAGCGAAAGGCGGAGGCAATTCGAAGATCGGCTAAAAGTTACATACAATTTATAAATGTTCACTTTGTACTGGCACCTTTAATTAATAATATATCAACTTCTTTTCATGGTAATATATCATTATTAGATAAAAAGTTTAAATTTTTGAGTATCCTTTTTCGAACATGGCTTGAACTTTTCATTTTTATGATATGATTTTGTTCGGATATCATTTACTTTTTAGTACAAATATATCACAAATATATAAAAAAATGATTTAAAAATATTATATAACAAAAGAGAGTTAAATACGGCGAAAGAGAGGGATGGAGGGGGTGGGTGATGCGATAGGGGGAGGAGGTGAGTCGAAGATGGTGGAGGTGCGAGTTAAAGATGAGAGAGGATGTTAAAAAGTTTTAACGCGCACGCGCGCGCGCGCGCAGTCTTGAATGTGGATAGAGAAGAAGGAGGAGAAGAAGAAGAAGAAGATGTTTCTTAATTTTTTATTAAAATCACCACTTTTCGACCGCTCTTGTATCTCCAGAACGGCTAGACCGATTAAAAATTTTTTTGGCTCAAATTACTCGTGGCGATGCCGCTTTTCAGGACATATAATGTTCGATTTAAAATTTTTTATATTTTAGTAGTTATGTATCCCCCAAGAATGGACTTTGGTGACTCGGGATAAGAGACTTGTAGTGTCTTTTTGAACGTGGCTGGAGACACTACCGCGTCTCCTAATTAGAGCATCGTAACATTTAATATGTTACCATCTATCGGATAGTTTAACTTACTACCTATCAAAATGAAACCTATCAAATATGTCTTATAAAAACATTGATTCAATCTGCCTCGACATTCAAATTATCTTCAAAGAGGAATAATAATTAAACGAGCCAGAAGCGTACTTGGTGATTTCAACATGATATAACCAAGATTCTAGTCTACCAACTACGATAGTTGCGTTAAATTGGGAATATTCAAATTGTGAAACTTCACTTCCTTCTGCATTGCATAGACTTTCTTAAATTCTCGTTATAATCCTGCGTATGAAAAGTTGTTGCAATAAAAGTTGTTATTATAAAAGAAGTGAAAATAAATAATAAATGATTTCGTAAGATAATATTGAGTAGTATTGATATAACTACCAGATAAATAAGTCAAAAAGTATACGCAGCGAGAAAATAAAATTACTTGGCTTACAATTAGTACACATAGTGTTTTAACGACATTGACGTAACTTTCAAGATATTCTAGTAAAGGTATGCAGACCGCTCGCTCAAAGATTGAAACGTTTGAAAAACTTTGAAGAATATATATATATTATTTGAAGATTATATATTATCTTTTAAATCTTGCTTTTTCTTTTCAGGTTCTATTCTTCAATAAATCTGAAATAAGTTACAGCACAAAAAATAAATTCTTTTATAATTATAAAGAACAAGGAGAACAAATTGTTAATAAAGATTATAAAACTGATATGATTATAAATCTGATACGATATTGAAGAGAAGTAATAATTAAACGAGCTAGAAACGTGTTTGGTGATTTCAACATAAATTATAACAAAAAGATATTAGTTCACCAACAACGTCAGATAGTTGCGTTAAATCGGGAAGATTTAAAATGTGAGACTTTACTTCCTACTGCATTGCATACACTTTCTTAAATTTTTTTTATAATCCTGCGTACGAAAAGTTGTTGCAATAAAAGCTGATAATATAAAAGAACAGTTAATAAAGTTACTAGTTGTAACCATTTAATAATATAACTAACATGGTATGAAATTTTATTACTATCTTGAAAAAAATTATTATTTTTCGTTTTGTAATAACAACTTTTATTGCAACATCCTTTTGTACGCAGGATTATAAATAGAATTTAAGAATTTTTTTTATATTCGGAGTAATCTTGATTTCCTCGCTGTATTTACTTTGTGAGTTACCTTTTATTTTGTTATTTAATGTGGTAGTTATTTCAATACTACCTAGTATGAAATAATTAATTATTTATTTTTCGTTTCTTTGTAATATTTTACAATTACTTAATTGGCTGTGGGACTGACTAATTTGCTGTTTAGTAGAATATCATTTGTATAAAAGGTTTGATATCAACAATTGGCGCCAAGTTAAATTCTATCATCTTTAAAAACCTACGTAGTATTAACTTATTATTTACTTAATTCTAATGACATGCATCATTTGTATAAAATATTTGATATTAATAGTCGGCGCCAAGTTAGATTCTACCATTTGGGCCAGTTTCACCAACGCCAATTACTTAATCGGCTGTGAGACTGACTAATCACATTTGCTGTTCAGAGAGTAGAACCAAGTTAAACTCCATCTTCAAAAACTTAAGAGGTATTATCCTTGTTAGTTACTTAGTTTTAGTGACATATATCATTTGTATAAAAGATTTGATATCAACAGTGGGCGCCAGGTTAAATTCTATATTCTTCCTAATTAAAAAGTAAAACACAAGTGTTAGCATCTTTAAAAACTCATGTAGTACTATCCTTATTAAATTCTACTAAATTAAAATGTAAAATCCATGTGGTATTATCTTTATCTTCATATACAGTGAAACCTAAGTCTCGATCGTCGTGCGGCATTTGGACTGCGCGGTGAGGTGAGGGGGACAACGGAAGTCGGAGGCGATGCAAAAATCGGCCGAAAATTGCATATACTTTATGTATGTTTACTTTGAACTCTGGCACCTTTAATTAATAATATATCAGTTATTTTTCATGGTATTACATTATATATTATTATTAGATAATTATTTAAAGTTTTAAAAGTTTAAATTTTTGAGAATCTTTTTTTTAACATGGCGTGATCTTATTATTTCTATGATATAATTTTTGTAGGATATCATTTACTTTTTAGAGTACAGATACATTACTAATATATATAAAAAAGTGATATAATAATATTAATATTATTATATCATTTTTTTGGGGAAAAGTAGTGGGGGAGGAGGAGGGGTGGGGAAGGGGGTGTGATGGGTCGAAGTTGGTGAAAGTGTGAGTAAAAGGTGAGACAGGAGAGAGGTGCACATGACTGCGGACAGAGAAGAAGGAGGAGACGTTACTTCATTCTTAATGAAGATCGTCACTTTTCGCTTGAATGTCCAGAACGGCTTCACCGATTAAAAATTTTTTTAGCTCAAATTACTCGATGCCTTTTAGGATATATTACAAAAATTCTTAATAAAATTATATAAACTAGTTATGGACTCTTTTTTGTTAAAAACAAATAAACAAACATAAATTAAAGGCTATAAAGAGTCAAACGCAGTTAACAATGCGAAAAAAAATTTTTTAATAATCTTACAAATTAACATTAAGATGCTTCGTCGAACGTTTCGATCTGCAATTTAGACCATCTTCAGCGACGAAATAATAATAAATCACTACTCCATTTACTCCGAGTTAGAATGCAAGTATTCTTGTTGAACGACAAAATGTTCCTGTGCACCAACTAGAGGTAAAAATATCGAAGATAATGGATGTGGAGTTGTGTAATGAAATTCCGAAAAATCAGAAATATGTCTATGAAAAAGACCGTTAACAACACAAATTCTATTAGAGTCAAATTATTACAGAACAAAAAATTACTAAAATCCTTAAATTGCCTCTGTTGGTAGACAAAAACATTATTTCATAATTAAATTCACAATTTAATCATACTAGAAAGACTGACTGTAATAAATATGCGTCCGTATTCGACAGTAAAAGACGATACAATGAGGAACAGTTAAAATTAAACGATAACAAAACGGAAAGGCTTAGGTCAAATTGATGTTGACAATTTATCTAAAATATCCGCGTATGCCTGATCAAGACCTTCTGTGTCAGTTTTTAAATTCAGACCATTATTTTGAGATTTAATATAAAGCATTTCCGATATTAAACGCTTATGATAAAAATTTTCAGTATCCAAAATTTTCACATTATTCCATTCAAAATCATAATTATGCTGCAACCTATGGTCAGTAATAACAGATCTGGAGGATGTATTTCTCCGTATATGACTACGATGTTCGTTTACTCTCGTTTTTAACATTCTCTTTGTCTGACCAACATAGGTAGCATCACAATCACTACATTGAATTTCGTATACAATGTTCTTTTTCGTTGTATGTGGAAGGGGGTCTTTCTGCACTCTAATAAAATTATTTAATTTATTAAAACTAAAGAATGCAATTCTGTCCTTAGTTCCATTGACAATGCCTCTAAAACTGTCAGAAATTCCCTTAACATAAGGGATGGTAACCATCTAGTATTATCATTTCTAATATTATTGTTAACCACTTTAGATTGTAAAGGTCTATTCATAATAGTATGAATTCTTTTCTTAACTTTTTCGAAGACAAAGTCCAATGGATAGTCATTTAGTGTTAAAATATCAATAATAAATTTAAAATTTTTCTTATGAAATTCTGGATGTGATAGTAAAAACGCCTTATCAACCAATCCATAAATGACACTTATTTTTTGAGAAAGGGGGTGCTGAGACCAAAAATTCAACATTCTGCCCGAATAAGTAGGTTTTTGAAACCAGTCAAATCTTATAAAATTATCTTTTATTATCATGGTGGTATCCAGGAAATTGATTCTGTCACCACCTATTTCAATGGTGAATTGTAACCTAGGGTGAAAGCTATTGAATCTTTGTAGAATCGTATCTATTTGTTCCCTGGGTACCGCCAAGACAATGTCATCAACATATCTAAAATAAAATGGAATATCGAAATCAAAAGTGCTCAACACCTCCCTCTCAAGGTCCTGCATGACTAAATCGGCTAATATCGGAGACAGAGATGAACCCATAGGTGTCCCATAACTCTGTTTATAAACCTGCCCGTTAAAAATAAAAAAAGTTGATTCAAGAATCAACTTGACAGCTTCTATAAATTCGGTTTTAGGAATTGAACAATTAGATGATAAATAATTCCATCTGTTGGAAATCGATTCTAACGCTGCCTCACAAGGAATATTCGTGAATAATGAGATCACATCTAGAGAAATTAAGATGTAACCTTCTTCAATCCGTGTGTTAGATAATTTCTTTATCAATTCAAAACTGTTATTAATATGACTAAGAGGTCTTGGTATTCTATCATTAATTAGTTTATGCAAAAATGTGGCAATTGAAGGATATATTACGTGCGATTCAAAATTTTTTATATTTTAGTAGCTATGAACCCCGCAAAAATGGACTTTGGCGGCTCGGGATTAGAAACTTGTAGTGTTTTTTATTAATAATTAATACAAAACAGGGCTACGAGCCAACATTAGTTAAAATATAAAGGTCTTAGCAATAAACTGTCATTAATTAAAAATAAATAAATATAAAGTTTAATAAAATATAAAAACATACGTTTCGACCTTCATTAGGTCATTTTCAATGTTAAAATCGCAAGATCGTTAACAATGTACAAACTATTGTATTATAAAATTATAAACGCAAAATAAAGATGTATATAAATATAAAAATTTTTTGATATAGATGTATAATCTCACTCGCATAATTAAGTTCATAATCATATCGTGCACACCAGCAAGAGTCCAAAAAGCAAAGCAATCGTCTAATTATATAGTTTATGGACTACTCCACATTTCTAAATCAAATCGTAAAATACAGTATCAGTAAAAATGAATAAAATGTAAGAGTCAATTATTAATCAGTAAAAAGAATCAAATCAGATCGTAAAATACAGTATCAGTAAAAAAATGAATATAATGTAAGAGTCAATTATAAATCAGTAAAGAGAGTCAATTCTCAAGGTAATAAATTGAAATGAATATAATGTAAAATTACAACATATTGTACGTACATCATATCTATATTGTTAATTTAGTAACAATTAAATTAAAAAATAATTAATTACCTTGTAATTGTATCGAAATACAATTATAATTAAAATAAGTTAGAAAAATGCGAAGAGAGAGTTATTATAAGATGTTGACAATAAACAATTTAAAATAAGAATAACCGAACATCTCAAGTACAAAGGAAATACAAATGGAAATAAGGGGAAAAAATTAGGAAGGGGTAAAAGTGTAATAAAGTGGGAATAAAAGTGAAAAAGAAAAGGAAATTTACGAAGGAGAAAGAGAGTTTATTATCTGAGAATAAGATTCTGGTAAAGCCTCTGTATCATTTTGTTTATTAAGACCCTGTTTTTGCCTTTTGATGTGAATCATTTC
>NW_017277830.1:474004-475382 GCF_001594065.2 Cyphomyrmex costatus | reverse complement strand
TATATAATTAGACGATTGCTTTGCTTTTTGGACTCTTGCTGGTGTGCACGATATGATTATGAACTTAATTATGCGAATGAGATTAAACATCTATATCAAAAAATTTTTATATTTATATACATCTTTATTTTGCGTTTATAATTTTATAATACAATAGTTTGTACATTGTTAACGATCTTGCGATTTTAACATTGAAAATGACCTAATGAAGGTCGAAACGTATGTTTTTATATTTTATTAAACTTTATATTTATTTATTTTTAATTAATGACAGTTTATTGCTAAGACCTTTATATTTTAACTAATGTTGGCTCGTAGCCCTGTTTTGTATTAATTATTTTTTAAATTTATTGAGCCTTGTTATTTACATATCTTTTATTAATCTTTTAATTTAAATTAAGTAAAACAATATAAGTAATAATAAAAAGGCTCAATATGTATAAAACAATTTAAAAATATAAATAGGGCACAGAGCCAAATTAATTTAACGAATTATTTAATTCATGTATTATTACAAAATCAGACGTTTCAACTTCGATCAGATTATTTTCAATGATACAATATTGTACTTAAAATTAAATTAACATTTTTTCTATACAATCTTCCTATTGTTGAAAATCGTGGAAACAATGCGTTAAATTTGAACATTCATAATTATTTGTGTCTTATCTTTGATCCTAATAAAAAGTATATAAGTAAAAATTAACATAGTTCAAAATTCAAATACAAAAATATAAAAGTTTTATTTACCTTGTCAAGAATAATATAAAAAAATGTAATATATCCATGTGTAAAGTTGTTCCGAGTTAATATTGAGTCAATATTGACAGAATAAATTTATACATGGAGATATCACATTTTTTTATATTATTTTTGAAGAAGAAAACATTTTGGCAATTGAGGGGACTACATACGCAGTATATAAAATTCACACATAATTTTAATAAGCATTTGTGATCCAGCTTTGACCGTTATTGGCTTTCTTCTTCTTGTTTGTTTATTGTTTATCAATTGTACGGTTTTAAAAAGATTTTAGTATTTGTTATATTAAATAAATTATCATTGAGAGACAAATTTTAGTAGAGTACAATTACGTTTAATATGTATATTTAAGATTGGGTAAATGTTTCGATTTACACAGTCAGCCTCAAATGACTTCCGAGTGACCTTGACCTTGACCTTGATCCTTAAGAAGATCAAGGTCATTGACCATTCCCGTCGCTCGTCCTTCGTTAAAAAGTTATTAACAATCATAGTTCTAAAATATACGTTTCATTTCTGCTATATACGTATGATATCAAGTACTATTCTACACCATTCCCTGTTCAGAAACGTTAAACTTTCCACGCGCGAAGTTACTTTCACCCCCCCCCCCTGC
>NW_017277830.1:467610-473827 GCF_001594065.2 Cyphomyrmex costatus | reverse complement strand
AACAGTACAATCATAGAAGTCGTGTGCCCCTATGCGGGGGGGGGGGTGTAACAGTTACTTTACAAACAAAGTAGATGCTTCCTATTTTCTAAATATTTAACGTGGAAGTCGTGTGCCCGTGCACAGAGGGGAGGGGAAGAGAGTTGCTTCGCGTAGAAGATTTAACACATTTACATAGGGGGAGGGGGTGCAGAATAGTACTTAATATCGTACATGTATATAGCAGAAATAGTACGTTATTTTTAAATCTTTTTTGGTTAATTTTTCAACGAATAACGAGCGGAATGGTCAATGACCTTGACCTTCTTGAGGGTCAAGGTCAAGGTCAAGGTCACTCGGAAGTCATTTAAGACTGACTGCGTAAATCGAAACATTTACCTAAGATTGTTAATAACATTGTTGAAATCAATTTAGTACGATGATGGATTCGAGATGAGATAGCCATTCAGAAATTTAGAAATTCACCTCTCTATATTCTCCTTTCTCCATGTTTTCACAATCGAATGTGTTTAATAAACAGTATATAAACAGTTGATAAACAGTATATAGGCAGTACGTAGAGACTCTCTAACAAAGACTGGCCATCAGGTGAGTCCGCCATTTCCTAGCGAAATCCTACAAGTGAGAGAGAAATATAGGCCATTTCACTCTTTCACTCACACGAATATGTGCGTTCGTATGTGATCGTTTATTCAAGTTGATTTGAGTTGATTCAAGGTTGTGTTCGTGGTTTTTGCTCAGTACAAAATAATAACAATAAAAATGAGAGATTGCACTGCACAATTCTGGAAAAATTATTTAATATCTGTCTTTAGTCAGGTTACGGCTAAATATGTTTTAAATTATCAATTGTTTCCTAAAATTATTAGAAAGTTTGTCGTATTCAAATTAAGAACATTAAGTAAGAAAAATACTAATATTAATAGAAGATATGACAGTAAATCATTGGCAGTACACACCTTTTTTAAATAAATTTTACAAATATTAAGTGTTTGTACTTTTGTCACTGATTTCCTAACCTTACTTTAATTTTATTTGAAAAAGATTTAATAGAATTAAGAAAGAGAATACTAAAAACAGAAATTATTTAACGTATAAACAAAAAGAACGAAGACAATATAAGAGTCAATGTTTAAAATTTAATAACAAAGTCAAAAATTAAATCATAAATGTCAAAAAACAGTTATTATAACAAAGTTATTTAAAGATAAAGATGTATAAAACTGACGATAAAACTTGATGTTTTTTTTTATTTGACGTATATTATTTATATTGATGTAAAAAGCACGGTTTTAATATTTCTATAATATTTATCATTACATACTATTTACATTCCAAGTAAATGCAGTAATTGAAATTTGAATACGAGCGGAAATCGCTAGGAAATGGCGGACCAATCAAAAGTGGCACCCTGATGGCCAGTCTCTGTTAGAGGGTCTCTAGGCAGTACGTATATTGAACATGATTCGCGCGTAGACATACAACAAATTCTATACTGAATGATTATAATTAGGAATAGAGCGGATTACAGCTCAACGTTTACGACGCGAATGACTCACTCACCTCATAGGAAAAGATATACATATAATAAAATTAATGATTAGACTGCATTATGTATACAGCGCATTGCTATATATATATGTACATACTTAAGTATATATCTTACTTTACAACAACAATTTGACAAGACCTCTGATTTTTTAAGAACGTTCACGGCTGTAATCGTTTATAAAAGTTTACTGTACGTTCGCTTCTCGGTCATAGCGCATCTCTCCCCCCACTCTGCTTCCCATATAAATAGTTTTTCATCATGCGTACGCGTGATGAAAAATTTTATGTGTAACGGAGTGGGGGTTTATTGTTTATAGCGCGACACTTGTTGGATTAACAACAATCAATCAGGCTTCAGTAAACAGAGAAAGAACGATTATATTATTTCTGCCTCACTCTACTCGTCTTCCTATCCCCACCATTACCATCAGCGGTCCATTCTAAATATCGATGGATACACCACTTCGAACTTTGATAACTCAACAACGGCACCGCTACGGATCCCCGTTCTTTTGTATGTCATTTTTAGCATTGTCCTGCATCATATCCTACTTTTTTAGAACAATCGTATAGATATCACAGTCGTTATGAATTGAAATGTCACTTGAGTGCACGCTTGGGCTTTGCCTTACACGTTAAAAGCTGCAATTTTGAAAATTAATAACTTGAATTTGGTACCGCTGTTTTCTGGAATTTGGGGGATATATCGATAATGATATTAACAGCATATAGTCTAAATTTGAAGCATTTTGTATAGAAACCGATTAGCCAGTGAACGTTCTTAAGACATCGTTTTATTTCACATCGTCTTGCATTGTTCGAAAAATATCCGAAACGTTTATCTGCGATCCAACATTATAATTAGTTATAATTAATTTGTCTATATTTCATTATCATTGGATCGCTCTGTCATTCTTTCGAAATTGAAAAATTGGAGTTAAATTTCTGACAACACTTCATGTTCTTTGATCATTTACAAATCAATACAAGTATCTCGACATCAGTTTGCCAAACCATAGCATGAGTTTCGTTACATGCGTGACATTACACTAATTATATTAAATTTGATTAATATAATTATTAACTCACCAATATAAAAGGGAGCCGTGTCGTAAGCGTTACAAGGGCCCGCGTGCCGTGTTTCGAGAACAAAACCAGTAACACAGGCGTCCTTGATAATGTGACACCAGCTGGGATAGGTGATATTATTTGTCGCACATAACATAGTCATCAATGGATCTCGATCTCGATCTCTGTTACGATGCGTCCTATTCCGGATGCGCTCCCGCTTCCGAGGACAATGATACATACAGGTCACGCAACGTGGTCGTCCAGACTTCATTTCGGATAAACAAGTTTGACCCTCTCTACAACGTATCTTGGTACAGTCTGCGCTTTCTGTCAAAATCAAACAATTTGAAAATTATTTTGATTTTTTAATAGGTAAACTTTATCAGTTACAATAATTGATGATATTGATTAAATTAGAGTAAATTTGGATCGTAGCAAATAGCCACTGATAAACGATCAATAATGTTTACTGCTACCATTAAATTGATCGGTATTTAATATAATCCTGCTGAGAGTTGTAATATCAAAAGACGCGTCTCCAGCCATGTTCAAAAACTGAAAGACACTACAAAGTCTCTTATCCCGAGCCACCAAAGTCCATTTTTGGGGGGTGAATAACTAGATACTAAAATATAAAAAATTTTGAATCGAACGTTATATGTTCTGAAAAGCAACATCATCACGAGTAATTTGAGCTAAAAAAATTTTTAATCGGTCAAGCCGTTCTGGAGATACAAAGCGGTCGAAAAGTGGTGATTTGAATGAAAAATTAAGAAACATCTCCTTCTTCTTCTCCTTCACTGTCCGCATTCAAGGACGTATTAAAATTTTCTAATATTTCCTCTTACCTTTCCCTCACACCTTCACTATCTTCGACCGACCGCAACTCCAGGATTCCTCCCCTCCCTTTCCCCCACCACCCACCACCAAGACCCCTCTCTTTCCCCGTATTTCACTCTCGTTATATAATATTTTTAAATAATTTTTTTATATATTTGTAATATATTTGTACTTTACAAAGTAAGTGATATCCGAAAAACTCATATCATAAAAATGAAAAATTCAAGCCATGTTCAAAAAAGAATACTCAAAAATTTAAACCTTTTTGTCTAATAATAATATATCAGTTAGTTTTCGTGGTAATATATTATTATTAGATAAAAAGGTTTAAATTTTTGAGTATCTCCTTTTTTGAACATAGCTTGAACTTTTCATTTTTATGATATGATTTTTTTCGGGTATCACTTATTTTTTAGAGTACAAATATATATTAAAAAATGATTTAAAAATATTATATATAATGAAAGAGAGTGAAATACGGCGAAAGAGAAGGGGGGTGAGTGGTGCGGGTGGGGGAGGGGATGCGGTGGGTCGAAGATGGTGGAGGTGTGAATGAAAGCTGAGAGAGGATATTAGAAAGTTTTAATACGGCCTTGAATGTGGACAGAGAAGAAGAAAAAGAAGAAGGAGATGTTTCTTAATTTTTCATTAAAATCATCACTTTTCAACCGCTTGTATCTCCAAAACGGCTTGACCGATTTAAAATTTTTTGGCTCAAATTATTCGTGGGGATGCATAGTCATCAATGGATGTCACCTTTCAAGACATATAACGTTTGATTCAAAATTTTTTATATTTTAGTAGTTATGCACTCCCGAAAAATGAACTTTGGAACTTTGGATAAAAGACTTGTAGTGTCAATCAGTTAATAAAAATTGAACACATTCTAATACAAATAGATTAACAAACATACGGTAAATTATATAAATTAATTCAAGGAATGGACGGAATAATGGTCTAATTACAAAATCTTCATTTTGATAAAAATTAAAGTAATTTGCTACTTTTTTTATACAACAAATAGGAATAATATTAATTGTACATTTATGTAATGTCTTCGAGAAGTTACATGTATAATATTTCTCTATTATGATCAATATTTAAAAAGTTATTTGCTATTTATAAAATGCATTTAGTCCCTTTTTCCGAATATTGATCATAGTATTGTAGGAATCGATAGAAAGAAAAGACTATGAACTGCAAAAATGTTTTTTATATTCACACTCTTGTAGAAGAAATACAAAATGAATATGGAATACACTTTACTTTTATATTTGTGCAAATAGTACAGTCAATTTAGACGAAAATTGGGTGGGACTTCGGAAAAAATACTATGAGCTTGAATTTTTGCAGACCTTTATTTTTGCATAAAACTGAAGGAGAAAAAAGTTTACCACTGTACAATAGCCGTTAAGAAAAATAATGAAACGGATAGGGCTCAAATTTCGGTTTTTTATCAATTCATTTTCAATATAACTACTATCATTGTTAGAATTTTTGTTAATATGATTGCACTGATAACGTAGAAATATATGTGTAGGACGTAGCATACTATACAATATAAACGATCGAACGCAATATTATTAGAGTTTTGTGAAGCATTGTATGAGTGGTGGAAACTTGGAAGAGTTGGTCTATAAGAGTTTTTCTGGTGGTTTTATATGCCGCGAACATAGAACACATATTTGCCATTTCTGAATGACACATTCCACAACATGAACAACCTCTATTATACTTTAATATAGATCTACGGAACAATAACCCTAGTCGATTAAGACTATTTTTTTTATAGATTATATCATTTTCACTATTTCTATAAGAACAATTGAAATGAGTTCATATTTTACCAATGTAAGCAACATTAACTCTTTGTTTACTTACATTAATCTCCGACAAAGAGCCTAAGTCGAATTGTGCCTTTATTCTGTCTAACCTATCAATTATTAATTTACACACAAAGATAAATATGATCAATAGGTAAATGTGTCGATGAGGAGACCCCCCTCCAATGACTTTGACCTTGACATATGTTATCAAGGTCATGATTCTGAATAACTTTGCCTTAACAACTAGCCGTCGCTCGCCCTTCGTTAAAAAGTTATTAACAATTATAGTTTTAAAATAGTAAATGTCTCAATCAGGGGACCTCCCTCCAATGATTTTGACCTTGACATATGTTATCAAAGTCATGACCCTGAGTAACCCTCAACAGGTTTTAGCTGTCACTCGTCCTTCGTTAAGAAGTTATTAACAATCATAGTTGTAACGTATGCTATACATGTATGATATGAAGTACTATTCTACACCTTTCCCTGTTCAGAAACGTTGAATTTTCTACGCGAAGTAACTTTCACCTCCCCCCCCCCCGCACAGGGGCACACGACTTCTACGATTGTACTATTGCTGTGATTGTACTGTCGGGGCAGACCTCTGTGACGGTGTGGGTGTGTGTGTGTGTGTGTATGTATTGTGACTTCTTTTGGATAAACTTCCGAAAATGTTATATTGATATATCTTTGTTTTGAGTTTTTCAGTCGTTGTGAATAGTTTCGATCGATATGTTTCAATTAGTCAGTCAGATTACCTCGACGCAAGTAAGACACTTTACAAACGTTAAAAATGCATTTGCATGAATTTATTAATCTAACTACGATGTTTCATTCGTTATATAACGATTATGAGTCTATTACTTGATATTTTACACACACACACACACACACACACACACACACACACACACACACACACACACACA
>NW_017277830.1:453931-467293 GCF_001594065.2 Cyphomyrmex costatus | reverse complement strand
ACACACACACACACACACACACACACACACACACACACACACACACACAAAAAGCGATAACTGTAACGGTAACTTGTTACATTTTTTACTCGGTAACAAGTAACTGTAACTAGTTTCTTTTAAAAAGTAACTTTTCAATCCCTGGTTAAAAATAACATAACCCAACCCATTTGTTGGTGTGAGATAGCTCTCGCTTCGCATGGATAGTTGAAACCTACGTGTAACAGTACAATCGTAGAAG
Source organism: Cyphomyrmex costatus (assembly GCF_001594065.2). NCBI lineage: Eukaryota > Metazoa > Arthropoda > Insecta > Hymenoptera > Formicidae > Cyphomyrmex > Cyphomyrmex costatus. Next base: position 467,052 of record NW_017277830.1, on the reverse strand, counting down.
TTGTGCGCCTCTCGCAGGGGGGAGGGGGGTGAGATTGCTTCGCGTGGAAAGTTTAACAGCTTCTAAACAGGGGGAAGGAGTAGTAGAATAATACTTAATATCGTATATGAATAGCAAAAATAGTACGTTATTTTTAAAACTTTTTTGTTAATAACTTTTTTTAACGAAGGACGAGCGACGGTTAAAACTTGTTGGAGGTTACTCAGGGTCATGACCTTGACAACATATGTCAAGATAAAAAGGATCGGAGCTGCTTCCGTTATTCTACATATTTTTACCAAACATAGTTTTTAATTGGTAGATAATCTAAAAAAAGTACATATTACAAAGGTCTCAAATTAATTTCACTGGATGTGAAATTGTTCTGGATGGATATTGTTATTCACATACCTATGGACTTAGCAATGGAATGCATTAACAATAATTGGTTAAATATATCTAACAAAAATACAGTTTCTAAAACCGAATTAATGATTGCTGTTCGTTCCATTCTGAATTCTACTTTTTTAATTTTTGATAATAACATTTACAAAATTTTGGCATGCCCATGGGATTGCTTTTGTCAATCATTTTTGCAGATTTAGTGATGCAAAAATTAGAAAGATCTTCACTGATGTACAACGATTAGGTACTTTTTTATTAACGTTATGTACATGATTCATTGCGGCTGTTCCTACACCTAATATCGAATCGTTTCTGACAACATTTAATTCTTTCCATCAGGGTTGGGTAGTGCTAAATTAAAAAGTTAAAAGTTAAGTTAAAAAGTTAAAAAGTTAATTAATTTTAACTTAATTTAGTTACATTTTAGACTCCTAACTTTTTAACTTTATTTAGTTATATTTTATCAGTAACTAATAACTTTTTATTAATTTTTTTAAAGTTAAGTGTCAGACCCAATACGAGTCACACGTAATCAAAGATACGAATTCCGGCCGGTTTGCAGTACGTGATCAGCGCCTTCGGTGGTACTGATCGCGTGTTGTAAGTATTATATATATTCGCATCATTGGTTATGTTTTATTATGCCAGTCTGTTCCGTATTGATGAATGACGCTGTGATGTCCTGCAAATAGAGACTCTTTATTGTCCGCAAGCGGACACGAGTTTGCATCACTGGTTCTAACTTGCAGGACTTGCAGCTTGCAATAGTTTGTAATCATTTGCAGTTTGCTGCTGCATTTATTCGGTTCTAATAATAAGAGTTTGAGGTTTTGTGCAAAAACGCAATGAGTGTTGACATTAATAATAAAATATATATATATGTATATAAAACCGAGTATATACATATAGAAACAAAACATATTATTATAAAAGATATCTATATATTATTATAAAAAAAATTAATATAATAAAAATTTTGGATATGTTCTAAAATCTAAATAGTTTTTTTTATTGTGTCACTTCCGTTATTATTAAGACTGAAATCCTGAAATCATGAAAAAAATGAATTTTTAACTTTTAACTTTTCAATTACATTTTTTTATTAACTTAACTTTTAATTCAATTAATTTCATTATACATTAACTTGTATCTTAACTAAGTTAAATTTTCAAGGTAGTTAACTTTAACTTAACTTAGTTAAAAAAAAAAAAGTAACTTACCCAACCCTGCTTTCCATCCACGGCTACAATTTACCTTAGAAGGTGGAGAATCATTGAATTTCTTTGATATCACAATGGTTATTGAAGAGGATCGGTTAATTTTTTATTGGTACCATAAACCCACTTTTTTGGGCAAATTTTTAAATTTCTATTCTAATCACCCGTCTTCTCAAAAAAAGAGTGTCATTTTTGGATTAGTAGACAAAGCATTCCTATTGTCAGTTTTTCATATAAAAAAATATCAATCTGATAAATAATATTTTGATTGAAAACAATTATCTCCTTAAATTTATTTTTGATAATATTAACATCAGAATTAAGAACATTGAATGTAGCAAAGTTTCGCGAATTATTGAAAATAATAATACTGATAATTCCATCATTCCATCATGGTTCACAGTACCTTTTGTTCTTACATTAACTAAAAAATTCAAACATTTTAATAAGAACGACATCAGAGTTTCTTTCTTTAGCACTAATAAATTGCGAAAATACATTAAAATACACAAAGATCCATTAACTCCAAGTTGTAAATCTAACGTGGTTTATAAAAGTAATTGTAACGATTGTGACGCAACATATATTGGGACAGACAGGAAGACAATTGAGGAGCTGGATTCTATAAGGGGATATGCGTGGATTTCGCGGAATAAGTATTGTCTGCAAGGCTAATTTTGGACATCGCTCTAATTTCAATTTTGATGACTGATTCTTGTAGAAAATTTCATAGCGCATTTTTTTGTCTTTAAATCAAATTTGTAATTTCTTTTGTTTCCAAATTATAAACAAAAAACGTAATTTTTTTAATGAAAAAATTTCAATAGATTTTTGTGTTCAACTCGTCATATCTCAGCCAAATATAAATATTTTTCTTTGAAATTTTAACACAATAAACTTCGATATGTTTCTCGAAATATAAAGTATATAATAAGTTTTCGAAACATTTCACAGCCAAATGCCAAATTTTTCAAAACATTTCTCTCGAATTCGTAGTTTTATTCATTCGATTACAAAAGTTATCGTACGAATTTTCGATTTGTTAACTTTTACCGGTACTATAATTTTGTTTATTTGTTAAGAAAGTTTTTTGGAAAGTTTTAGCTTTTCAAATATTATGATTATAAACTTATAAAGTAATAACGATTTATATGTCGATCCGATTACGTAGCACGCTGCGCGCAACGCGAAGTTCGAGCCGTTCGCTTCCGCGGAGGCAGTATGTATTTCCTCCCCCCTCCCCCCTCTCGACGTCTATATGTTTGGAAAGAAACTATTAAATCTCTTAAAAAAGTTGGCTCAATTCTATAACGATACCGACTCCTGCGACATTTTTTGTGTGTGTATTTACATTTCGTAGAATAGGATCTCACTACATACAAAACGGAAAGGAGTATGTTTTAAAAATACGCTATTGTGATCAATTTTTATTGATATAATACTCTAATTCTTATTTTGTAACTGTAAACAATTAAGAAGTTGAAAAAGATTTCGAGAGCCTTCAAAATATATTACGTTTTGATTCATTATTGGGTAATTGCCCAGAATAGCTGCCTCACCTCCGATTTCGATCAAATTAGGCTTATTCGACGCGTTTTTGCATGAAACGAAAGAATCTGGCAGAAAAAAGTGTCGCTCTGCCCTACGAACCGAGATATCAAGCGTTAAAGTTGACGACTGTTGAGGTTAAGAAATCTGTCATACCGACTATGTAGCACTCAAGAAGACTAGAACCAGGAGAGTCAACTCGGCCAAATATTGGTAGAGGGGGTAAGCCAAAAAGTGACGGCGGATAACTTCCCCCACTCTTACGCTTCATTAGTCCTCTCTGTCGCTCTGATAGTCGTTTTCAATTCGTGACTGCGCATGTCAAACAAACCTTGTTTGACATGTGCATTTAATGTGCAGTATAATTTCTTTTTATAACTTACATTCTGTTTAAGATGGTTTAAGAAGATTTTTTTTTAAGTGTGTCCCTCTGATGAGGGGAAAACAAAGGTTAAGAACAAGAACTTCTTGGTTATAACCGATGCGCGCACGCGCAAACTTTCACACAATGTGCAATGCCACTGCGCATTGTGTGAATAACCACGGACGTTTTTTGACCTACCCCCACCACGCTAGTTGACTCTCCTGGTTCTAGTCTTTTTGGTAGCACTGCTTTCTTCATGCTCTGTAACCTTTTGCGCATGCGTTTTCGGTTTTCCCCCCCCCCCCCTCCTCTGCACAGGAGCACACGACTTCTACGATTGTACGCGTGTGTGCATGCGCGTGTGTGCGTACGTGCATGTGCGTGTGCGTGTGCGTGCGCGTGCGTGCGTGTGTGTTCCATTCGTTATATAACGATTATGAGTTTATTACATCATTACTTGATATTTTACACACACACACACACACGCACGCACGCACGCACGCACGCACGCACGCACGCACGCACGCACGCACGCACGCACGCACGCACGCACGCACGCACACACACACACACACACGGGCGGGCGGGTGGTAGAGGGTGGCCTTCGGCCATCTCCCCGCACCCACACCGTCGACAGAGGTCTGTCCCGACAGTACTATCATAGCAACACACAGTGGGACAGAAGTCCGAAAAACTGGCCAAAAGTCAAAATTTGGTTATTTTATTACCAAAAGCTCTAATCATAAGTTTTTATGATCACTGAACACGATTCTGTAGTCAGAATTTCAAAATTCAAAATGGCAAATTCAATATGGCGGACGAAATTGCTAAAGATTCTCCAATTACTGTCATATTCGATATTTAGGGATTTTTGGTACCGCTGATAAGAAATTTGATACAAAAAAATTCGAAATTAAAAATGGCTAATTCAATATATAATAGATACTATAAAAATAAAAATAAAATTTGTTTGAATTCAAACGCCTGCAGTTTGCCTACGAAATCTGTAGTTTCCAGGGTTTATCACGAGGAGGTTACAGTGCGATTTTAAACCCCTTAATTACCATATCGGTAAATCAGGGTGCTTTATTAAAGTGAGTCCCCTTGCCTCTCACTATTCGTTGTGCTTTTTGGAGTGAGTTCCCTTGCCTCTCACTATTCGGGGTGCTTTTTGAAGTGAGTCTTCTTGCCTCTCACTATTCGGGGTGTTTGATTTATATGAGAATCGTAGCCTCTTATAATATGCGAATACATTTTTCCTCGTTTGTTTTTAAATTATCAATACTGTTCGTTATTGCTTTCATTAGACAGCTCAACATGATCCAAAGCTTCGAACGTTTTCGGCAGCCCAGTTATGTTTTCTGATTCCTGATCATTTGACTCATCATCGTCGTCTGAGTGTGATATGTCCATTTCAGAAACAGCTAGTAGTACTTCAACGGGGAGTGGCAAGTTCTTTTTCTTATTACTGTTGAGACGTGATTGTATATTCAAGCTAGAAATTATAGGGTCTGAAGTATCCATCACGCGATAAAATATATCCATCATTGTTGCTGTTCTATTGTGCTTCCGGCTATGATCCAGGCGATATTGTTTGTAATTTTTGTTTCTTCTTTCTGATGCTTCTTCTCCAAGCATTTCTGTGGGTAGTATGCTATTTTTTATGATATCAGCCCCATGGATCAGCACCTTATGGACTGATAATGGGATTGGGTACCATGGATAGTTTTCTACGTACAGTTTAGCAGTAGCATTGCATAAGGTTCCGAACAGAATTGCATCTATTGGCAGATGAACTGATAAAGCAATGAGAATAATATGCATATTGTGAATTAAAGGAGGGTGCAGGCCAAGAAGTTCGACTAGGATATGAGGTTGCTTGAAAGCTCTGCTGATCGTATTACCATCATTTGTGGTGCCATTTCCTCCTGATTTTGGCTGATCTACCTTTAATCCCATTTTTTACCATAAAATAGTCTGAACTTCCCTTTTTCTTTGTGCAAACTTTTTCTTATCTTCTTTACCTCGTATTTGCCACTTTTTGAGATGTAATCTATACGAAATATGCAATAGGCACTCTAAAAACCTTATCCACGCATGGAGTAGGCTTATTCCATATTGTAAACTATTTGGACGAGGTAAAAATGTTGTGCTTTCTGTATTAATATTAGAAAGATCATTAAATTGCCGAGGTGTTGCATGGCAGATGGGACATGTTTGCATAGATTTTGTACCAGTAATAACATTTAATACCTTTCTATCAATGAGAGTTAAATGCAGAGAAAAATGTACGAATATCGTATATTTTTGTAAATTTATTTTCAAAATTTGTAGTGCAGCTATCTGACTTTCAATCGCCTGTTTGTGGTTAAGAATTATATTCGCCGATTCTTTAACAAACTGCAGTTTTATTGGTCGGCAAAATCTTGTAGACTGTGAATTTCTGTTGTTCCACAGAATCGTATTATTTCCACTTAATAATCGTAAGGGTATGAGAGTAACAGCAAATAGATTTTCGTCAGAAACTTCTGTACTACCTATCCCAAATTTTTGTTTGTACGCGGAATGGTCAGTACTCCCGTCAAAACCCCAGAAACACATCAGAACCATTTCAATCTCGTTTATATGATTCTTGTTCAAATACTGAACAATGACATCAGTCTGATATTCCACAATTCTTTGTGCAGTATGATTGAGAAGCGATTGAACTGAAACTTCAGCTGTAGTATTAGTAAAGGTCATATCCTGCTCAGACGGTCGGCATTTCATCTTAGCAGCCGAAATGTGCTTATACGCCGGAAATATATCGGCTCCTCTTGATTTTACCAATGAACGTAAACTGAAATAATCATCTTTAGATAGCCCTCGATCTAACAAATACTGCAAAGCTTCATCTGCAGTTAGTTTTGTGATAATCGGTGCAGAATTTTTTATGAGTTCTTTAACTTTTGACACTTTTGTAGGACTTTTCAAAATTTCTTTCAAAACCACTCTCAAATTATTATCACCTAATCGCCTAGCTACATGACAACATGCCATCAATATTTTTTGTGGATCATTCTGATTCCGATCGCTAATAACAGCAGCTTCTCATCTTTTGGAACGTTCAGATTTTTTTTTAAAAGATAAATGTGAACCTCCATAATTTTGCGTTGGAAAACTGGAGGTTGGGGTTATTTTATATATTGCATCCGGTATTTTAAACTCAGAACCGAGCCATTCTGCATTTACCGACTCATATCTCGTACGCATCCTATGCGCAGCGTTGAATTTATCCAAAGATCTACTCTTCAGACTAGTTATATACCGTCTAAGTTGAACTAAGGCAGTCGCATCTACATTTGCCGTGCAAATATTAAGTTTTTCAAAAATATATTGAACTACGGTTTTTACATCCTCTTTATTTTTCATTATGCCAAGAATTTCTTTTTTCGTAAATTGATACATTTCTGTAAATATATGAAATCTAAAGAATTGTAAATATATGAAATCTGAACTAAATCTAAAGATATAACCGATATATTACATATATCCTCTAAGATATTACAAAGAAATATCACCATTACAGCCAAGATTAAAGAGATCGCGTCAAGCGTGAGAATAACAAGCTAGCTATCCTCATCACTACTTGCTCGAGTCCATGTACGCGCGACACAGTATCAATGGTGGTTAACAACAAAAAATAAAAAATGGGCAAAAATGTGCATATGAGGATCGAAGAAGACATTACAACCATCAATATAATATGTGGTATTAGTCGTTTGGACGTGGGTCGTAGTGGGTCGTGACAACGAAAACTTGTATAAGTGGAAAAATCTTAAAAGTTTAATAAAAAAAATGTCTTATTTATAAATGAACAAAAGAAAATTTATTATTGTTATGTTTCTATTTAAACTCAGCAGACATCCATAAGTACCTCAAAAATTAATAACATTTTAAATATGACAAATATTCTAGAATTTATCGAAAATATGGTACATAGCTAGCTGACTGAAGTTTGGAACATTCTTGGAACGAATTTTTCAAAACGATTTCTCCCATTTCTCCTTTGGCACAGATGTTCCTCTGCATGCCAGAAAACAAATAGAAAACACCCCGATCGAATACACGCGTCGGAAGGCACCCTTATGGGAGAAAAACCACTTTATTAAGTTGTTTCGAGGGTGGTTTTTCGCCCATAAGGGTGGCTTCCGACGCATGTATTCGATCGGGGTATTTTTTATTTATTGTCTGGCATGCAGAGAGACCTCTATGCAAAAGGAGAAATGGGAGAAATTGTTCTACGATCTTTTAGAAATTTTTAAGTTGTTTCGAGGGTGGTTTATCGCCCATAAGGGTGGCTTCCGACGCATGTATTCGATCGGGGTGTTTTCTATTTGTTTTCTGGCATGCAGAGGAACATCTGTGCCAAAGGAGAAATGGGAGAAATCGTTTTGAAAAATTCGTTCCAAGAACGTTCCAAACTTCAGTCAGCTTACATAGCTTACTAAATAAATTCTGTGACTTTTTTACTTTCATTGCTTTGTCAAATCGAAATAAATTGATGACGTATTTTTATAATTTACTTAAAGTTTTTCAGCTAATTTACAATATGAAACAATCATTGTTTTATTAGAATTACAAAATTGACTTTTAGCCAGTTTTTCGGACTTCGATCCCACTGTGCAACAGTACAATCGTAGAAGTCGTGTGCCCCTGTGCAGGGGGGGGGGGGGGGGAGAAAGTTACTACGCGTAGAAAGTTTAACATTTCTGAACAGGGAAAGGTGTAGAATTTCGTGTCTGACAACAATATATTCGTTTTGCAGTGTTAATTTCAAATTTCGTGCATTCTGTTGGACTCAAATGATACCAAGCGCATGCGCACGAGGTCAGACAGCATGAAGAAGGCATACTCGTAGTACTACATGTAGTCGATATGACGGATTTCCTAACCTCCATAATTGTCAACTTTAACGCTAAATATCTCGGTTCGTAGGGCAGAGTGACACTTTTTTCTACCAGATTCTTTCGTTTCATTCAAAAACGCGTCGAATAAGCCTAATTTGATCGAAATTGGAGGTGAGGCAGCTATTCTGGACAATTACCCATTATTGATATCCTTGCTTCGCTGAAGCGAACGGAGTGAACTTTTGCATTGCACGCAGCGCTACGTAATCGGATTGACATATAAATCGTTATTACTTTATAACTACAATATTTGAAAAGCTAAAATTTTCCAAAAAAACTTCCTTAACTAATAAACAAAATTGTAGTACCGGTAAAAGTTGACAAATCGAAAATTCGTAAAATAATTTTTGTAATCGAATGAATAAAACTACTGAGAGAAATATTTTGAAGAATTCGGCATTTGGCTGTGAAATGTTTCGAAAACTTATTATATATTGCTTTATATTTCGAAAAATATATCGAAGTTTATTCTGTTAAAATTTCAAAGAAAAATATTCATATTTGGCTGAGATATAGCGAGTTGAACACAAAAATCTATTGAAATTTCTTCATTAAAAAAATTACGTTTTTTGTTTGTAACTTGAAAACAAAAAAAATTACAAATTTTATTTAAAGACAAAAAAGATGCGCTACGAAGTTTTCTACAAAAATCAATCGTCAAAATTGAATTTAGAGTGATGTCCAAAATTAGCCCTGCGGACAATGCTTATTCTGTGAAATCCACGCGTATCCCCTTATAGAATCCAGTCCCTCAATTGAAAACAGGCATTGCAGAACATCGTAATCATGTTGAAATCACGGAGTATTAAGCGGGGAGCACAGACTTTTGCATAACGCATAAAGCATGTGCATAAGGAATTTCATTGGTCCATTTTCTTATGCATGAGTCAATGGACCAATCAAATTCTTTATGTATATGGTTTATGCGTTATGCAAAAGTCTGTGCTTCCCGCTTTAGGCCTATCGCACATGAAATGCATAACTGTGCATAAGCATAACATAATGCCGCTGGAACAATGAGCATCTTATGTTAATCAATATGGCGTCTATGCTGGAGCTCATTGATCCAACGGCCTTATGTTATGCTTATGCACAGTTATGCATTTCATGTGCGATAGGCCTTAAGCGGGGAGCACAGACTTTTGCATAACGCATAAACCATATACATAAAGAATTTGATTGGTTCATTGACTCATGCATAAGGAAATGGGCCAATGAAATTCCTTATGCACATGCTTTATGCGTTATGCAAAAGTGTGTGTTTCTCGCCTTAGGAAGGAGTATCAACTCTGCAGTTTACTGTAAGCTCCGCAGCGGCAAGAAATTCGTGGCGCTTCTATCGCTGAGAACCCCGTTTTTCCGATTGTGGAGGTGGAACCATGTCCACATGTGTGTGATACATGGGAGTATTACGACTCATTTTCATTTAATATTCAATAAAATATGGTGAAAAAGTGCTGTGCAATAATAAATTGTAAAAATAGACAAACTAGTTCCAATAATATTTGCGCTAACGGAAGACGGTCGGGTCCTCAACTACACAACGCCTCCTATCGGTGAAAACAAATTGAGGATCGTTTTTAGAACGAAAAAGCTGAGGAGTTGATACCTTAGAACATATAGTACTGGAAGGAGTATAGGCATATGGTCCCTGTACATTCGGTTGAAGCCGAGAAGATTGACAAGGATGGAGAGATTAAGATCGTAGATTGTAATGCGCATATTCCATACGCGTGCGCGGTGGATTATCCACCGTGGATGCTAGACTAGAAAGCACGTTAATTATTTGCGAACTGTGTTTGGTTCTGTTTGGTTCTATGAAAATTATAAGTGATTTGTGGCAATGTATTGCTATATTTGCAAAGAAGAAAATCAGGCGTCTTCATATCTCTTGTAAGTTTAATTATTTGTGAGTATAGTATTAATATACGGAATTTATAATGTTAGTTTTGAAGATAGTTTTCGTAATTACTCTTTAATTATTGTAAATAAGTCATAATAAGTATGTCAATACTTCGCATTATCCAAATATTCAGTTATCCAAATATTTACATACAATAGTGCAGTGCAAGAAAGTTAATTCCAGTATAATTAATCACTTGTATAAATGAAATATGCAACTTTCTAATAAATCAAAATGTTACTCTCTATGATGATGTTCTGATAACTCATCAAAAGAATCGCCGCAATTTTCAGTTTTCTTAATTGAAATTTATTAGCCTTTAACCTTAAATTCATATATCAAATGTACACTGCAGCTGACAGCTGTGTATAATTCGCTTGCGCGCGCATTCCCTCCCTACAGTCATGCGCATTACCAACTACGATCTTAATCTATTCCTCTCTGTCAATCTACTCGCCTTCACTTTCGAGAGACTATGCTCCTTCCAGTACTATATGTTCTAAGGTTGATACTCTTTCCTAATACTCCGTGGTTGAAACACCTCTTCTAAATCGGTAATAAATGATCATAGATTGCAACAGAGACATGATTTTGATTGGTGTAACATTCACATTCTAGACGAAGAACCTTGTTACAGAAAACGTATTATATCAGAAATGCTTAATATTAAAAAGCAAAAAAACGGTTTTAACTTTCAAACAGACATAGAAGGATTACACGAAGCATATATTCCAATCATAAACAAGCTTCGACTTTGCATCACCAAATTTCTCATTTTAATATTATTTTGACAACCGTGAAAGTTAAACGTGTCTAGTCTCACTACAACAATTGAAATTCTTATATTTTTTTATTTTAATTTTTACAAATGGAAAAAATATGTTAAATTTAACATAAATCGCATGTTCCAAACAGTCCAGTCAAATTTTTGTATTAATTTAACATAATATGAATATGTTGAATGATAACACGAGTACTATGTTTATATTTCAACAAAAATGAAATGTAATCTTTAATAAAACTTAAAAAGAGTTATGTGTACAATCAACATAATTATTATGACAAAATGAACATATAACAAATATTTTCTAAAAAGATGATTCGCCTAACAACACTGATAATTATTGATTACTATTGGTTGTTGTTAACAACCTCTCACTCTACTCGTCTTTCTACCCCCACTACTACCATCAGCGGTCCATTTTAGATGTCGATGGATGGGAGCCTACCTTAGACGCCTAGGGGAGTCTTTAAGATCGAAGTTCTATATGAAGGGATTTCGCGCGTCTCGAATACTTGCGAGAATTGGCGCGAATTGGACCTCTGGTGGCGAGTTGCCACAAAAGTATAATCAACACCCTTATTCTGTAAATTTTAACATATTTATGCCTGGTTTATGCTTCAGGTCTTAATCTTAAGATCCTAAAATTCAACCAATAAAGCTGCCAGTTCTAACCGAAATTTGAACTCTATTGGCTGAATGTTAGGATTAAGACCTTAAGACCGAAGCATAAACCAGTCATTACTAAATATGTGCAAATTGTGTTACTTTAACATATTTTTTTAATCGTTTAAATTTGCATCTAAATATAATGTACCTTACTCAACATAAAGACTTTAACCAGCTGATTTTTTTTTTTACAAAAGTACACAAATTTTCCAATTGTGTTTGACACTTGTGCAATTATGTGACCGCCTCTCTTGATTCCGATTGCATTTGCGAGATGTCGATCGTTTGACGGTCCAATTAGTATTTTTATGAACAATTTGGTGAGTTTTTAACAGCTAGACGTACTTCATGAATTGCTTCAAATTCTTATTCTTTAATTACAGTCTGTCTAGTAAGAGCGTGGCAAGCCCATCTAAAAAAAAATGGTTTATATCGATTGTATTTAGTAGGATTATGGTCAAAATGCAATTATATTAATAAGGAGTCCAGTTACCAACTGCGTCTATAATAGATTTGTACCTCCAAGGCATACTTTCCACTAAAGTCTGTCTAGTAAGAGCGTAGCAAGGCTTATCCACAATCGAGTAAGGATATACTCTGAATTTTTATTTTCGCCGATAGGTGAAATCTTTGTACTGCATGCATTATAAGTAAAATACCCGTTGTTGCTTGAATTGTGTTAGAATAAACGATTTTCAAAAAGTGCTGCCTACGCGTCTCGTTTCGAAGCAGGTTTTATCTCTTTACCGACAACCTGAATACTGAGAAAATGTTAAAAATATACCAAAAAGCTTTGATTCCGTCTGACCAACACTGGTATATTAGTAAAGATAAAGATTGGTTACTCTAGAAGGATAATGACCCCAAACATCGAAGCCGGCTTTGCACGTCCTGGAAAGAGGGAAATGACATCGAGACACTCCATTGACCTTTACAATCACCCGTTGCGAATCCCATTGAAAATGTGTGGTTACTCATCAAGAGGAAGCTTCGTGGAAGACCGACATCAACTTCGAAGCGCTTAAAAAACGAAATTCGATGAATCTGGAGGTCTTTGCCATGTGAATATGCGATTTCTTTAGTGATCTATTATAGACACAGCTGGTGACTGGACTCCTTATTAATATAATTGTAATTTGGCCATATATAATTCTATTGAATACAACTAAAATACAATTATATTAATAAGGAGTCCAGTCACCAACTGTGTCTATAATAGATCACTAAAGAAATCGCATATTCACATGGCAAAGACCTCCAGATTCATCGAATTTCGTTTTTTAAGCGCTTCGAAGTTGATGTCGGT
>NW_017277830.1:433106-452786 GCF_001594065.2 Cyphomyrmex costatus | reverse complement strand
CTTGTCCAACTTTTCGTTCTCGACGACAATATAAAAGCATCATCTCTATTATTCTTGATTAGAAGCGCCAGAGAAAGATCGCAAAAAGATCCCAAGGTGAATTTACGATCTCTCTGACTTAAAAGTCACGGTCGTTCACGAATCTTCTTTATCACGGGAAGCGTGAAAGTTCTAATAATTGCCAGATTTTTGCCTGGTGTTGATAAATGCCGAGCATCACATTTCTTTCTGATGAACGTGAATTTGTATAGGACGTTTAAAATTTACGAATGGGAAATTGTATCTATTGTTTCTTTTTTAAATGGCTTGCGAGATTAATTGATATTCTTCGCAAAAAATTGGGAAGAGTTTTCTATCAACGATACGTGCCGAATCGATAATCTCGTATCTTTATACTATTCAATTAAGCCACCGAATAATGCTGTTGCCGAAGTGCTATCTTGGATCTAAACGACCGTCGGGATTTCCGCAATTTCCGTTTGAGAATATTTCGATTCTTCGCAAAGAGAGAGAGAGTCAAACCTGTTATTCTTGAATAAGCAACCTCTTTCGGGATACTCTTGAACATTCAAAGCTTTACCACTGATTTCTGATTAGCTCTTATTTGTGAATTTCGTCGGGTGGTTTGTGTGTCGAGCTTTCTCATTAAAGAGAATTAAAGAGAAAGAAAAGAGTAGTACTTATATTTCTTTGTGCGCAACTCTCTTGAAAACCGCAGGATTTTAATCAATGTTGAGCTGAGACTTATAGCTTTGATGATAAGTCATTGGATTTTCTACTCTAATGTTTCGTACGTTACTGCGGAAGTATATTAGCCTCAGTAATAGGAATTAGCCATTGATTTGGCTTAATAGACTTCAAAGTGGAAAGATAATCAGCTGTTGTAATCTAAATTCAATAGTGTGCTGAGTATTAAACAATTAGAAACATATGGAAGTATTTCGAATATTTCTAAATCAACGTCGCCATCCAATTTCGTCAAGGAGCTAAGAAGAAATGCCTTTTCGTGTCATCTTTCATTTATACGCCATTCTTTTACTATGAAAGATCACGACAAAGGTCAGAATGATAAATCGGCGGACGTTCGAAACGGGGCATGCACTGCAGCTGACGTGCACAGTCAGGAGTTCCGCGAGATCGGGCACGGGCCAGTTTTTTCGACCCGCGATCGCCCCGCCGGAAAATGAAGTACGTTTTTCCCTCACATCGCCATCCGTTCTTCCCGCGATTCATCATCTCGCGCGGTTGTTCTTCACGAGTCTCTTGACTCGATGGCCTCGACTCGAACGCGAGTACCGTTGACTTCGCACATTAATAGGTTTGTTCGCGTTGCTTGCAATTCTCAAAAATGTTTGCACTTAAAACAAGATAAATATTTGAGCGCTGAAAGAAAGAGAAAGTTTAGAAAGATCCTGAATGGAAGAAACGCAAGCAACGCGAACAAATCTAATATATCGGCATATCTCTCATGACGACCTTTAGAATCTCTTTTACCAATCTTTGTATTATATCTTATCTTTCTCTTCCTTCTCCAAGATAACTGCAGGCACTATCACTACTGCGAATTAACCATCAATTTGTTTAACTGAAGATTGATGAAGGAGATCCTTATATCGGTTTCTACCAAAGTAGATTAACTTTTAATCTAATTTGATAGAAACTAGATCTAGTTCTAAGAATTAGAAAAAGATGAAGAGTAAGTTGAACCAAGATTAAAGTTAATTTACATTAATAGAAATGGATATTATAGGCTCATTTCTATCAATATAAACTTTCATCTTGAGTTAATTTACTCTTTATCTTTTATTAATTCTTAGAATTAAAAGAAAATAAAAAGTAATTTAAATAGCTTCTACCAATGTAATCTAAATTTAATCCAACTAATTTTTCGTTTTTCCTAGTTCTAAGAATTACAAAAGAATAAAGAATAAATTGAACTGAGAGACTAAAGTGCAACTATACAGATACTGAGAAAAAAATTTAGCAAATTTCAATAAATATTTTTTTAATAATCCTAACGGCATATTTACTTACAGTAAATATGCAGCAAATTTTAATAAATATTTAGATAAATGAAAAACGTGATAGTTGAACCAAACTGGTTCTTGTATCTAATAAATAGGTATGTGCTTATATTTATTAAATATTCCGCTAGGACTATTCAAAGAAATATTTATTAAAATTTAGTAATTTTTTTTCACTGTGTACATATTGATAGAAACGTGGACATTAGACCAGGATTTATCAATTAACTTCAATTTTGGTTTAATTTATCTGTTTATCTTAAAATCCTTAAAAAATTATACCTATTTATATCAATATAGATTAACTTTTAATTTTGGTTCAATTTACTCTTTATCTCTTTTCAATTCTTAGAATTAAAAAAAATAAAGATTAGTTAAATTAAAACTAAATTATATTAGTAAAAAATGGCATTAGAAAAACATAAAGAATAAATTGAACTAAGATTAAAGTTAATCTTACATTGGTGGAATGCCTTATTCAAATAAATTCTGGATTTAACAAATTGAAGAGAGTATATTTGAAAACCATACATAGAATATTCGAAATGACGATAATCTTTTTTCGCGCGGGAATCTTAGCGATTATTTCAATTAACAGTAACATAATTCTTGCTGCACTGTTGATACTAAATTGCCGCTTTTATGCCTTCTACCCGTTTCGACTTTTTTGCTTGCTTCATTAAATGTGATTCACTCGACGTTATGGCTCGCTGCCCACAATTTTGTGCACCAGCAAGTCCCCGAGTAATATAATCGACACATGAAGTAAGCTTTGAGAAACAAATTGGGAATAATTACAATATATTATAGACAAGCGTAATTACATGCTGCTTTACATTAAATATGACTAAAAGCTTCACATTCTTCTATCTCTTTCTCTCTCTTTTTTGAAAGAGAAAATGTATTCGAAAGTGTTTATTATTATTATATACGATTAAATTAATAATATATATTAATATACACTTGTGTTGTCAACAAATAACGTAATGAGGAAGCGTTCAATTTAGCGAACGTTTCTGACGCAAAAGGTTGAAACTTTACTGCGATAATTGAGCGACGACCACCGCAACGCTTGCCGCATCGGATTTTCATAACGCGCCTCTGCGCTGGCGTTTTTATCGCAAAAAAAAAAAGAGTTAAAAAAAAAGGAAACAATTCGGCCTGCCGTTTTCGAGCCAATAAATCGTTGCGCGGAAGTATGTAACAGTTTGCGCGCTTAAACTGCATCGAACGTGACGGGGCGCGCGGCGAGATGACAGGCAGAATTGCACACAGACGCACCCATACGCATATATACATACCTATAATTCAACCTCTGCCGATTTAATTGCGATCGACGCAATCGATTTTAATTTTTTGCCCGTTGCGATGATATCTCTGATACGTTGCTTTGAAGAGAAGAAAGAATGAAACTATAAATCATCCGTTAAAAAAGGGACTCGAAGGTGCAAGCAACTTGTTTGCATATAATTTCTATGCAACGCCTTTCTATGCACTTTTTCATTACTACGGCGCAGTAGCCGGCATTACGAGTAGACCGCGCAAACGAAAATATTATTACAATAAATTTAATTTGTCCATTTTGCGACTGAAAGAGAATCGATCTGCAGGAAGTCTACTCGACGTGCTAAATCTCAAACGAGCGTGCTTCGCACGGAAGAAACTCGTTTGCACGATATTTTTGGCTCGCGCCGTTGTTCGCAGCGATGCCTTCGATTTTTACCTCTATCTGTTCTCGCTTTCGACTTTATTTTTCCTCCGTCGACATTACTGGCGAGCACTTTGTTTGATTTTCTCCGCGGTAGTTCGCAGCTCCTGTTTTTTTTCGCCCGGCTCGTTTGCACCACGAAAACGGGCGGTGCTTCTTCTACGTCGTCGCCTGGCGAAGGAGGAAGAACCGTCGGTGGCATCGATCTCCTCTTGACTCGTGATATATCGTCTCCTCGTCGGTGGCGGCGCGGCCGGAATTTATGATTTTCGAATCGGCCGAAATTGTCGTTTGCTCGAAAAATCACTGTCGTGAAGGAACAGATAGCCTAGTATTTCTGCGTCTACGTACGACACGTTATAGAATGAACGGTACAAGATATAATGTCATAGGATGAAAACGATCGAATTCGTTCCCGCTGCGCTGAGACACGCCATTGTCCAAATCACAGCTGTTACCGATCATATTGGCGCAAGTACCATATAATTTAACATTATATGAGTGCCAACAGCTGTGCATGTGCGTACAACATGGTCGTTTGTTTATAGAAGCTTTTTCAGATTGCACATAAATCACCTCCCTGCAAAATTCCACGGAATGGTCCCTTTAATGCCGGAGAAATATATCGTCGATTATGAGATGTCGTATACACACCACATAGGAATTTATTTCGGTTCCATCAGAGCCAGTTTTATCAACGTCGGTTAACTTTAACCTTAGTTTAACCGATTCTCATGTCAGTCCGTTTTTGGAACTGGGAGCTAAAATTAGCCGACGTTTCGCGAAAGCGGCATTTACAGACCTCGTATAACTTTTTCTCCGCAACTTCGCGCAGGCAGCAACAAATAAAATTCCCCGTCCAGAATAAATAGAACTTTGGCAAAGGCAACCTTTCCGTCCGCGTACGCGCCCAACGGCGCCATTAATCTAGCAGCACAGTGAATCCTTACGTCGTTGCCGGTGGTATTCCTCGCTAAATTGAATGCTTGCTCGCTCATTATTCAGCTTCCTAAGAAATTGCTGAAATAGGACGGCCGGGAAGAAAGAAGCCGGGAAACGCATAGCGGTTGCGAACATCATAAACGTGGCAAATGGATAAAATTGCACACGCCCTCTCAAATAGGGGGTAATGTATCGGAGAATTAAGTGAATAATGACCCAATTATTGGACAAAATAACAAAAATTTTTAATATTAAGCTTTTAATGACACGCCAAAAAAGAAGCGTTTAATTTTAAGATATATTACAATGTTTTGTTCTTGTTTTCGTTTTTTCAAACTTTTTTAAAAATGCTTTATAATAGCTTTAAACTCTTTCAATAAACAAAACACTATGTGTTTGGAATTAAAACACTACGCATTTCAAATCCAAACACAAAGTGTTATAGGTATTGAAAAGTTTAAAACTAAATTCCGAAACATCTTTAAAAGTTTACAAAATGGAGATAAGAATAAAACATTTCAATATCTTAAAGTTAAATACTTTTTTCGATGGATATATACGAAATTTTGCCTTGTTAAATGTTTATAAACAACGAATTTATTTACACTAAAAGAGTATCTGATTGAAATAGACGAATTAAAAAATTCTGATGATA
This sequence comes from Cyphomyrmex costatus, assembly GCF_001594065.2. Classification (NCBI taxonomy): domain Eukaryota; kingdom Metazoa; phylum Arthropoda; class Insecta; order Hymenoptera; family Formicidae; genus Cyphomyrmex; species Cyphomyrmex costatus. Next base: position 447,457 of record NW_017277830.1, on the reverse strand, counting down.
TCAATCAGAATTTAATTCGATTATTTCAATTAGAATTTTAATAGATTTAACTAAAAAATTCTGACTTGTCCATTTTCAATCCAATTAATCCAATTTGTTTTCTCATTGTCAGTGTAGAATCGTACATATCATTAAGAGCTTAAAATATATAATTCTTGCCATCCAATAATTAGGTCATGTCCATTAATTGTTCATTAACTGGTACATTTATTCTAGCTGTTGTTCGCAAAAACTCTTCAGCGAAGAGTTCCACATATGATACAATAAAATTGTTCACGTGTGAAAATTGTTCGATTTACAATAAAAAAAATGCGGTCGATTTTCGTAATGACGAATGTCATATGGCCAGACATAATACACAGAGACTTAATGCCCATCCCTGATTACTCTCCGGCTGACAATAAATGCAGTCCTCGCTGTATACGATATTCGCGTAGATATTGAGCTGTAAATCACACGCGCGACCTGTTTGTTCGGCCGGTTCGCGGCCAAAATGTACGCGGGCAACGACCGTGACAGAAATTGAAATGACGCGAGGATACATAACAGCCGTAAAATATCGCGGGTTGGCGAACCTGCTGGTATTAGGAAAAGTAGTAGAGGGAGAGGGAGAGAAAAATCCCCTGCGCCCCTCTGTTCATGGTATGAAATATGAGGGACGATACGTGAAACATAAATTATTCGTGTCGCACTTTGGCTAAAACTACAGTTCAAAGTTGGTCTTAAATTTGTAGAATTTTTTCGAAGGGAAGGGATAAATATAAGTGTACGTATACATGTGTGTTTTGTTTACAAAATTTGTTAAAAAGTTTGAGAACTCTTCTGAGCTTAACGTATTCGAAAACATTAATTGTCGATCGTTTAAAGTAGATATCGGGTTCCATATTCTTAGAAATATGTAGGTATTGTATTTCTACAAAGTTAAGAATAACTGAATATCGAAGGTTCATATTTACAAAATAAGAACACTAAAAACTATCGACGCGTTCCCGAGAATCTATATTTTAAATTCATTCAAGAGTATCGTCCGACATAAGACTTTTTGAAGGTAGAATCGATGCGCAACTTTAGATATCGTGGGAGTAAAAGTACTTTGGCACTCGGTACGATGAATTTTTCTTCTTACAAAATAAAGAAAATACCTTCAGTTGCATTCACATTCGAACGGCAGAGTACCCTTGAATTAGAATATCCTTGAATATTTGTTTTTCTATTTTCGATAACTTAACAAGGAAATGCAGGCTGATTCTTTTTGGAAACCATCGCGGCAAGACCCTGAAGTAAAAGTAGGAGAAAAATATAGAATTCTTATTTTAACCTTGATTTAGAAAGTAATATCCAAACTAAAGAATATTTATTACTTTTTCTTTTTTTCTTATAACCATTTTTAGAGTTTGTTTTTCTCCTGAGGAAAGCCTATTAAAGAATATGGCTATATGATTGATTAAGAGTGCTCTACGTCACAGTTACCCTGTTGTCCTTATAGAAAAGAAAAGCTACGTCCACATCTATTATGTACAACTCGCCAACATCCGACAATCCCATCCGACTTAGTTCCGCTTTTTCGCGGCTTCGCGCACCGTCGAGTTCGTTTTCCTCGGACGCGATGCCGCTTTCTCGGCTTCTGTTGCGCTTCCTTCCTTTCGCGATGTTTCGCCTTTCACCCCCGCGACATCTTATACATAAAACATTTTCCCTTCATCCCGTGGCGGATGTGCAGTTTACTTTCGCGCGTGTATAAACGCACGCGTTTGCGCATATCTATGCAATTCAAAATAATATCCGTGCATAATATGTACACCTCCCGTCTCGCGGAGTGGACATTTTAAAGGCTTGGCGCACTCCTTATCTGCGATGCGCTTCGATGCATTTTAACCGCCACAGAAACGATACGTTGTCGTCGCACGGCGAGACCGCGAACAGACGTCGAGACACTTTCGACATTTTAATGCGGCTCGCCTTCGATTCTTCGATGAAAACAATTTTATTCGGGGAACAACGATGCCGCGACGTGACGTCTCAAAAGACGAGCAAATTATTTTATCGGGCTGCGCCTGTTCCTTCAACTTTGCAAACTTACTATAATTAATTTTATGACTCTCCTATTAAACTGTAAAGTAAACCGCTGAAATATATTGCGTTCGAAAGAAAAAGAATTTCTAAACTGAAATAAAGATAATACTCAGAACAATTTTTTATTAAAAACAAATAAGATTCTGATTATATTAATTAAAATTCCGGTCATTATAATTAAACATTTGATTATCTTAATCAGAATTATATAACACTCTAAAATAATATCTCTGACTTTGAAATGCGGTGTTTATATAATTCTTACTATATTGATGTTAATATAAACAGCAGGGATTATAAATTCACATCATGTTGATAACATTAACACTGAGAATTATATACGTAGACACCGCATAGTGTTTAAAGATATCGCGTAAGGTACGTTTCATTTAACTTTTATACACTCGCATGCATCATTTTATCCCTGTTTAACATATTTTATGACAATAAGGATGAAATAATATTCACAAACGTTGCGAACGTTAAGTGGAACGCACTCATAGTACCTATTTACATCGATATTTTTTAGAGTGAATAGATTTAAGCCAGAACAAATTTTAATTCGCCCATTTTCAATCAGAATAAACTTTTCTCAGTATATGTATAATCGATTTTGTTCTAGAAGTATAGGAAGATATAAGATTTATATATTTTATTTTAGTACAAGAGAGAGAGAGAGAGAATAACGTTTTTAAAATCATGATTCGATATCTCGATCATGTTAGTGGAATGTTTATATGTAAACAAAAAAAAAAACGAAATTATTGACGAGTGAATAATCAATACCTTCCAAACGTTCTCTCGTTGCGCGAGTTACATTGCTGTAGGAATAAAAATTTTACGAGAAAGGGTTAATAAAAGCGTGGTAGGTACATATATAAAGTGGGAATGCGCACTTTATCAGACGCCGGTTCCACGTCATAAAACGAAAGGTCTAGCTGCATATACGCGTGGACGCGCTCGTGTAGTTCGATGAGTAATGTGTTTGTCTGTCAGTTGCAAAAACACACGATAAGTCTGAACAGAGAGAAAGAGAGTGAGAGAGACAGACTTTCGAACTTATAAGTGAGCGTTCGCTATTCCAGTCAATATAGTTACGTCAAAAACGAATCGTGTAACCTGAAGCGAAATCCATTTGTCAATCACGACGACACTACATAGCTTTCTGTCACCGAAATAGTTGTATCGTTTAAAGTGAGATTCTGATTTAGAAACCTAAAAAATAAGGTGCTTTTTTAAAGAATTTTTTTTATAAAGAAAACTATTTATTTAAACGTTTTGAATTTTTTATACCCTAAAAAAATATTTTAATTTCAAAAAGTTTTCATTGATCTAAAGTAATAATTTTTTTGGATACGAGCAAAGAAATATTTTTTTTTAATTAAGATTTTTTTCTCAATGTGTATGTAAAAAATATTATGTACAAATATCGTATTTCATAATCTTTGAACTTTGCATCTATTTTAAGATCCCACTATTATGATTTAAATAATGATGGTTTGCGGCGACATGGTTGATCTATGGAAGCTCTTATTTCAATTCAGGACTGAAATAAGAAATCAAGGTTTATTTTGCTCATTATACGTCGCTTTTGGCATTGAATCACTAAAAATATAAAAACAATGAAAAGACGACCTGTCAAAGTAAAAATATTAATTTTTATTAAAAATTCATACCATTTTGATATTCCGTCATTTTGTTAATTTCATACTTGCCATTTTAATAATTTAGTATAAAAAACAACGTTCGACGATTAAGTCAACCTATAAAACGGAATGAGAGTTTTTTTTCATAAATTATCCATATCATATAAACCACAATACCAGGAACTCAATATGAATGCAAACATTTAAAGATATTTATCAAATGTAGATGTTTGCGTGTGTATACCTTTTATTATATTAAGAAAAATGTTTGAACAAATAGTTTTTCAAAATAAAAAATTTTTAAGAACGTCTTTTGTATTGTTTGTAATTTAACCAAATTTCTGAAAATAAGAAAACGAATACTTGAAACTATTCCAATCTGCTGTTCTGCGAATGCAGAACGTGACTGTAGAAGCTTCTTTCATTTTGTGAGTAGGACTTCGAGGTATTGGATACGAAGGCACCTTTACTGGGACAATATCTTGAAAAGGAAGCACGTCGATTCTGTCTTCGAAAAGCATATGTCTTATGTCAATCGATACTTTTGAGTGAAGTAAAATATTGATACTTGGAAATGCTATGACATTTCTAAATGTTCTTGTTTAGATGAGAATAGACGTGCAACATTAAAATTCAATTATTGTTATTCTTTTTTTGTGTTTATAAAAGAATTTATAGGACACGGCATCTCTGATATCTACTTTAAACGATCGATTTAAGCTATTAACGTTCTTGAATATATTTATCTAAGGGTTAAATTTTTGAAAATTGCATTGCTCACATTAAATTTATCTCTATTATACTTTGGATAGTAATATACTCTGACTAAAATTAATAAATATTTAGAAATAAAATCTTTGACATATTAAATTGGTTTAGATTTTGTTGTTAATTATAATCGAATAGTTATTATGTAAAGTTAATTTTAATTATGATTGAAGCCGTAATAAGAGTCAAAACACATTCTATAAATTGTGGACGTATCTATGAATCGAAATTTTGAGATACATTCTTTGATCTTGATGAAGATTATTTTCTTGCCAAGAGAGAACGTTCTAACGTCTTGGAAAAAGCTACGAGACAAACGTGTGACGATTAAAATTAATAACCTCGCTTTTCTCGAGTCGCAAACTACAAAATATATATATATATATATATAAACTACGAAATAAACTAAACTTATAAAGTTAATGTTTCTAATTAACAGGAGTAAATAGATGTCAACAAGATAATTTAAATATACAACGCGTTTTCTTTTAATGTTGAGCGTCAAGCATGGAACTATCAATCTCGATTTAACATAAATTGATCCGACGACGTAACGTTTCCCAACCGATGCGACGTGCCCGATCGAGATGTCGCGGTATATTCGATGGGATAGGCAAACGGAACGAATGTGGGTACTCGATTCGACTCACGCTTCTCACCGTTTGATTGTAAATCCACTGATCAAACATTTGATTAAAACGATGTGCTCTATTTAACACTTCGCGTCAGGGATATGAAGGCGAAGCTACGTTGTAAAACAACACCCTTTCTGCTTCACGGGAATTTATGGAATGTCCCCACTCCGTTCCATGATAATCGATCGTTCATAATTGCCGCTGTCGCGGCGTTAAGCGATATCGAAATGCAATCTCACCTTAGGAGCTTAAGTGCTTCATTGGCACCCTGAGGTTTTGAATATTTATGCCGGCTTTACGATTGAGACAACTTGGCTCCGAACGTACGCCGTCCACGGCTTTAACTATTCAGCTAAGTCGATTCATTACGCGTCTGACATTCTGTTATTAATTAAGTAACACGGTTACGTGCGGTATCAGTGAGACGGAAGATTCTTCTCGTTTATTATAGACGTTGTACTTTCAATAAAGGCATTCGTCATTTTTTGTAGACGATGAAATATTTTATACATAATATTTCAATATCAAGTGAAATAGACCAAGAAATGTAATTAAAAAAAAAGAATGCTTGTCAAAGCGGACCTTGGTGCTTAGTTATTCATATATGAACGTATATATATACTCTCTCTAAAAAGTATTTAACACTGTGTGTATATTTAATGTATTTAACAGTGCGGTGTTTATATAATTCTCATTATGTTTGTATTAATATTAATACCAACATAGTGAGAATTATATAGACACCATGTGTGTTAAATTCATACCACGAGTGTTAAATCCAATTGATTAACAGCTATGTTTTTTAGAGTGTACAAATACAATTATCAGTTCTATATCGATTGAGCGACGATTTAATTTATAATTAATCTAAAAAATATGGGTGTGGATTTAACACTCATGCGGTGTCTATATAACTTTCACTGTATTAATGTTAATATTATATAATGTGGAATTAATGTTAATGTTAACATGATGTGGAATTCAAATCTCTGATATTTCTGATATCAATGTCATAATAGTGTGGAATTGTGGATTTTAACTCATGATGTTAAATCCACATCATATTGTTAACTCTAATACAATGAGAATAAAATTATATAGACACCGTTATTTTTTGGAGTGATATAATATATTTCTATGTATACGTTTACATTTAGGTATTGTATGCGTTAAACTGACACTGATTATATAAAATTTCGTTTGTTCTTTTATATGATATCCTTTATGTACCTTTTATATACTATCACTCATTGCATATTAAATATTTAAGATGCGGACACGACGGATTACAATAGAAGTTGTGTAATAATTATTATTTATTCAGCGGAAAAATTCTATTGTACAATTAGCAGCAAACCGTCATAAGAGTATCATGGTTGGTGTAGTATCAAAGCATACTCGGAAATCCGCAGATGCATTACTGGTTACCAGAGCCGGATGAAATATCAAGGAACGTGAGTCGGTATCCCGTAGTGATATTTCAAAAGATCTTTGCTGTGCATTATTCCTTTGCTGTCTGCGCCGAATATCACGTTCTCTCGCCCGAAAACTCAACCCGAGTCATTAATATTGTCAACAGTCTAACAATTGTAAGATACGAAATAATAATTTAAGAATCACTGTTTTTAATCAAGACTTAATCTTTAAATAAGAAAGGATCTGTATAGATATGGAAGCGAAGAACGAAATGAATATTACATGCAAAATACGGAAGAATGTATAATTTAATTATTTCTAAATATAAAGTTTAACTATAAGTAAGGTTTATATAGGAACGAACTCTTAAAATAGTAAATGTCAGCTTGATTATCAACTTATTAATTATCTATAATTTGAAACAGAAATTCATTTAAATAAATACGATACCTCAAAATGCAAAGGGGAGAAAGTCAGATTTTATGTCTATATTACTATATTAATTATCAACCGTGGAACACCACCATTCATTATAAGAAGGAACGAGAGAATTAAACGTTTACGTTTCATAGCTCTTCAATGATGATAACGGAATCCTCATCAATGGCTTGTTGTTCGAACGAGTTTAAAATACAGTTAAGTAAAATATGGCACGGGCGTGTTTCGTTGACGAATGCTGCGAAAGGTTACTGAATGCAGAGAAGATGTTGGAAGACTTTTCAGAAAGAAAAGAAACTTCAAAGAAAAGGGAAAGAAATCAAATGGAGCGGTGAGTGTTCGAAGGAAAATTTGCAGCTATACATACATACATATCGAGAGACTCGTAAGTCAAAATGTGTCTTCACAAAACTCTTTTCACTTGCTATATCTTTTATCGTGTGACCGAGCATGAGTCGGCTGAGAAAATTAATAGTTTGGTAGTTAAGTACTATTATGCTAAACGTTGGAAAAGTTTTTTATTCTAAAATGTAAGTAAATTATATATAAAAGAAATAATATACAAACTTAAAATACGATACTTATACTAACCAAATCCGCTCAACAGTTTTACTGAAGTTGGCGTTTCTTGATAATTATTCGTTATTAAGAGAAAAGTGCATTATTTTTATCTTTTCAGAGATTTGAAACATCACAAGATTGTGAAAGAACTTAAACTTCTTTTGGTATCGTTTCGTTATTCTTAGTTATTTTCTCTTCTTAAAAGGGAAACGTTGCTAAGCATCATAAGAGAATGTGGTTAATGTAGGGTAAGAAACGGATACGGCAGGAAATTAGCAGGGTCTCTCGACAATATTAATAGCTGTTTCACTACAGCACTTCTAGGATATCGTTTCTGCGCAAAAAAAAACTGGTTCTCATCTCGGTGCTGTTGTTTCATAAGAATAGGAGGAGGAGGTTGTCAGTTCATTATGTTAGAGTAGAAAATAATGTCGGAAGAGTTGGTTATCAATTTTATTTTGTTCTGATGAAAATTCCTTTCCCATCTCGTTTTTGCATAACGACGAGTTATTTTTCGGAAGATCGATCGTTCTTGTGACTTGAAAATCCTAACATTAACTAAAATTTAACTACTATTTTTATGATAATGTTACATATAAATTTCTAATTATCATTTTTTGATCAAAAGAAAAATTAATATTGCTTTTAAAATTTATATTTAATAATATTTTTAAATACAGTTATTAATAAATCATTCAAATTTTTATTACAAAATTTCACTAAAAATTATTTACGCGTAACAGTTGAAATTTGCTATTAGTGAGTAATTTATCAATTGATTGATACGAAGCATAAAAAATTAAAATTAAAATCAATAGAGCAATAAAAATCAATATTACATGTACTTATAATAAAAATTAATAATAGACGACAAATCAATGTGTCAAGCATAAAGACTCTTTGTCAAAATTTTACTTCTACTTTCAATTATTATTAATTATTTTTTCCATTGAACAATATGTCGCATCGTTCTCGTCTTTTACGTTGACAGTAATTTTTTTATCTCACCAAAAAAATTTCGTTTGTCATAGAATAAAATGGCATTCATCTAGGTATTTAAAATGACTCTCATGATTTCTGAATATTTAAATGTCTTTGCCTTTTGCTGGTGGCAATTTTTTTTTCCGTTCCTACAGCGACGAAATTATACGTCCATTAGCAACTGTCTCGATGGATGTCCAATTTCAAGCGAAATATAGACAAAAATGGAATTCGTTTGCCAACCGGTGCGTTTCACGGTGACGGTCGGTTTAATGGGAATCACGTCTACATCCCGTTAATTAATTGTACATTAATAATTTCGACGCTTGACAGTACCGTGTCCATTTTAAAACATAATTGTATGAAATAAAATTGAGTATTTTGTCAGGACTCATTGAATTCATGGAAGTATATACATCGTTCAGATCTTCTATAATTTCGTAATTATGTAATATTACCTCAATGTGTATTGTTACAAAATTATTATAAATTCACGCATTGATAATAATAAGTATTATATAAATGTATATACTTTTTGGAATTAGATAAATAAAGCAATTATTAAAATCTGATTTTATCGCGCGCGTAATGTTAAGAAATTATTTTCTGCGGAAACTTCTAATAATATTATATACACACGCAGAAATGACACGCATAGCATGTTCGACTTTATGTCAAAAGCGATTTACATAGAAAGTTCGCCGTACAACATGAGCGATCTGGTGATATTAAATTTGATGCAGTCTTCAGAAAACTTTTCGACTGACTTTAAAGGCTGCATATCAGACTCGAAAAGTCTATGTACTCGATAGGCAATAACACGAATGATTTTTGCGCGATACAATTTGCAAACGATATCCTCAAATTGAGCACAGGTGGATGGAGAATTTACATTGCATCCATAAAACTCGAAGCCCCGGAGGAAATCGTCGACAAAGTACTACCGTCAACTTCGCGGATACAGAAAGATGTGAGTCCATCAAAAACTTGCGAAAAACTAGAAGAGACTTAACTGTTTCAGCCGAAGCGAACAAATGCCATTGCAAAAATTCACATTTACGCGAATCGATGATACAACTTTCGTTGCTCTTGTAAGAAACAAAACATTATCTAGTTGTTTCGCACTGCAAAAGAAAAAGAAATCATAAAACAAGTTTATAATACTCCGCATTATTTCAATGGAGACAAAAATATACAGTTTGCTGTTCTTTTGAGAAGAACAATTCGATTTCATAAATGTAATAGGTGTAGACTGCGCATTTCCTGATCTTAATATCTGTGCTCTGTTGGAAAAAAATTGAATTTTACATCAGCATCTCTCTTCAACTCGATATTTGTGTGAGAGAGAGAGAGAGAGAGAGAGAATTGCCGTTTATTTTGCATCCTCAGACTTAGTTATTGTACAGTATCAGATTATAATGTTAATATAGAAATACACGACCTAAAAGCCTTCCAGCAGAGCTGGGCGATATCTGCAGTCTACACATTTTGACCGCTTTTTAGCTTGATCTTGCTTTTTATCTCACTGTCTCGCGCGCAATTTAAATGTATAAAAATTAAATTAAATTTAATTAACAGATAAAGAAAAATATATGATTCACAAGCTACTTTTTTTTTTTTCAAAATCGATAGTGACAAATTTATAGAAATGTGCAAATTATTCTTCTTGTGCCAATGGTTTTGATCGACTAAAAATCATATTTCTATCTTTTTAATATTTCTAATGTCGCACTGCATTATTATACATTTTTTAAAACGTGTATTTATTAAAATGTTATTGCATTTGCATTACGGAATATATATTCGAAATATTGCGATTCTGCGCAATCATGCGTTCTTACGCAACAATATTATGAAGGTAAATCCTCGAAATAATGCACCACAAACCATTTTAAAATTGCTTATCATCTGGCACCAGGCGTATCGTGACCTGCCTTTTACCGTATTGAGTTCTCCGATGGCACTTTGTATGCATTAAGATACATGTGATTGCAATACCTACGTATCTCCTATAAGTCACTATGAATCGCTGAATAGAGTGGTTTCTGTGGCGCATTTTTGAACAATATGAAAGAGGTCCATACAAAGGCATTATATAACTATATTATATTCCACTATTGTGAATTTATGTTAATTTTATACTAGGATAAAATGTCAAATGTCGTGCACGTGCATGAATTGCGATTTTATTTGTCTTTCAATTTTTACAAGGTAAATAAATATTATTATATTATTGGATATATTTTTAATTAAATTAGCCAACAAATTTAATGTGAATTTGGTTATTATAATAAAAGTCAATTTTTTTAAATATGTAATTTTAACAGAATGTTCTATTTTATATATAAAATAAAATTTTTATTTTAACTTGCAGATATATTATAAAAGCTAATCGAACGAACGAAAGAATCGATTCGAACGACTAAAAAGCGACGAGGCGGAGCGCAGTAGCAACGACAGTCGGGGTCAGCCGGCGCGAACAGTAGAATCGCCCGCGATTAAATCAGCCGCTAGTTGTGAACGTCAACGGTTCGACGTGATAACCGTATCTCAATGTAATAATCGTAAATCCATTAATATCGTTCGCTATTGCGCTATTGTCTGACTTGCCGTAATTGATAGCACGTACAGAAAGATCGAATGAATAATTTTACCCACAGGAAAGTCTTCAGCTCCAATGCTGCAAACGTATCAAATAGAGTCTGCTCAATATGCATAGTCTGTTCTTTTATTTTAAAACCGTCTTAAGAAAGTTTTTTTGAGAGATCTTCTGATTGCATTTTTCTCATTCTGGACATACTGATATGTATTTTTATTTTCTCCTTACCTCAATATTAGCATCTTAAGATATTATAATATAATAGCTTTAGCTAAATGTTTTAAGATGCTATATAAAGCTACTATATATTATAATATCTTAAGATGTTAATACGGTTCTGATTGGCTTATGGCATCTCAAGACTGTATTTAATGGACTTTCTAACAATAAGTTGTTAGTAATAATCGATTAGAAATCATAAGCGAGTTATAAATGAATCAATAGTGTGTCATAAGGCAACAATAAGTCAGTAATCAGTGACTTATATGTGGAGATGACAAATTTTATTTCTTACGATTTAAAACTTAAATTACATTATGAGTGACCAATATCACATAACATTATGTTATTTATTCCGAAGATCATCATTCTTCTGATTGATTGAAATATTGTGACAATAATCTAATGATTTATTCTGGATGTGAGTTTTCTAAGATTTATGTAACTTATAATTTTAACTTATTACTGGTATAATATGAGTGGAGAAGTCTCAACATCGCTTGCAACTAGAACTAAAATATCGATATTTTAAAATCGATATTTTAATTATGAATTTTGGTAGATAAATTTAAATTTAAAAATAAGTAAAAATAATCCGACTTTTATTATGAAAACTCGCTATTAAACTTTAACAAATATATCAGATTTTTATTTTATATATTATAATCCGAAACGATAAAAAAGCTTTCTTGAAGACATCTATTGCTGACGGAAGAGTTAAAATTTATGTTGTCGGTGGAGAGTTAGATATAAAAACCGACTATATATATATACACGAATACAGGTCTTTAAAAAATAACAATTTTTCGAAGCTGTAAATAAGCTATTTAAAATTAGATTATATGATAATAAGCAAAAACATCGTTTTTGCTGCGGATCGTATTATCGACGTGATAAACCTAGCCGGTTAGCGCGTCAATTATATCCGCTTTTCTTCCCGTCAGAATCGCAATTTCACAGTTCGGTGCGCACCTTTTAAGGAAAATTGCTCGCGTCTTGTAAAGAAAACGCGGAATAAGGTGAAAAGCAACAAGGATAAGGTGGTTAACGACTTGCTGCTATTACAGCAACGATATTATCTGTAATATAAACATAGCAAACCTCCAAGTCCCTGGCTGTTATTAACTAAAGCATCGTCGAGCGCTGCAACGCTTTGTCATTCTGTTTCCACGAGGGGACGATGCGTTAATGTATCATTTAATGTCACCGTAATACGTACAAGCTTGACTTGGCAGCAACATTATTGTTCTCGAAGCTGCGATATCACAGCGTCTCGCGATGACTCGTGATGTGCAATGTCATCGTTCGCTCCAAGTAATTACTCCCAGTACCACAAAGCCGCGTATTATAATTGTCCCCAAGGGTACTTTACGCCGTGATAAAAATAGATAACACTCGAACTCACCAATAAGATCGATATCGCATCAGCGACTCAAAATTATGTCTACATTCGAGTTTGCGTCTCTTTCTGGTCAAAAGACGCAAACGTGAAAGTAGACGCAATTTTCAACCGACATTAAGTCGCTATCAGATCACCCATTGAAGATTGAAATTCTATCAAAACAAAAGGAGTTGAAATTTGTTTATCTCTCATCAATCTTTGCGTAATATTCGGAATCAGACTACGTATTGAAAATTGAGATTAAAGATTGAAGATTAAAATTTGACTAACGAAGACAAAGAAATTTTAGCTCTATTAGTTTTGATTGGTTAAATTTCAATCTTTGAATCTTCAATCTAATCTTCAATGTCTAGTCTGATACCAGCTTAATCTGATTCAGACTTTAACACGTATGTGATTCAGGCCTGATTGCATCCAACGTGATTTCGATTTTAAGCGAAACTTAAACTATCCCTGTCTCCCTTTTGGTTTTAAAATGAGATAGATAGAATTTTAAGTCTCGCTTAAAATCTAAAAGTGTTGATGCAACCGGGCTTTAGCAAAGGTTTCGAGATTCAAGGTGGTGGGAGAGAGCACGGGAGTCAAAAACGAGGCGTGATGACAAATCGCTGAACGCCGTCGTTTAGCCGGGCATTCATCGTCGAGCACACTTCTCCCTGCTTTATAGCGTGTCACACGCGAAAACGAGATAAACGATCCCCAGAGGGTAGCGACGCGACGCTCGGCGTGCGTTTTCGACGCGGTCGCATTATCGTCCGTTGTGGTGAGAAAAAGGAAGAAATGACGACGGCACGCAAAAAAGGATCGACTGGCTTGCGCACCAGATTGATATCACAGCCGCACGCGCGTTTTCACCACGTCGCGTCGCTCGAATGGGTTCGTTTATCGTCTCGCTAGCCATCGGGTCGCCGATTGATTTTATTTATCCTCTTTTTTCGTCAGTTAGTTATTCACGTCGTTAACGTTGGGCGTGCCCATTTACAGGCGATATCCCGTTGATAGTTGATGGACGGTGAGACTGATGGAGAATATGGATAGAATACGATACAGGTATTCACGATTTACGAGATATAAAAGCGTGATACATGATGCACCACGATTTTTTGTTCTTTCAAAATCGGTCGGGACGGACGGGCAATCGCTTTGAAATTTTATAAAAGACTGATAGGTTTTTGTAGCGCTCTTAATTAAACAAGTTATATTTATCGATTTAATATACATTTTTTATATTACATCTTTAAAATTTAAGCACTAAGATCTGCTTTAAATGTCGAATTTCTCTTATTTAGATAGGTATTATATTTTATATTAGGTATAGAGTTATTTTTATTGTTAATACTTATATTTATGTTATATTTTATAGAAATATTAATAACTCGTGGATGTATTTTATCATTAACAAAAAACGTCTGAAGAAAGATCTCAGAATTCGATTATGTATACATCTCTTTGCAAGTGTACATTTTTATTATTAGAGGCACATTATGTGCTGCTTGCGGCGTCATGTCGGAGAAAATCCGAAGTCTGCTGCGACAAGCTGTGTTATCTTACTCTTATCCATCTGTTTGACTCTCTCTCTCTCTCTCTCTCTCTCTCTCTCTCTCTCTCTCTCT
>NW_017277830.1:419151-432826 GCF_001594065.2 Cyphomyrmex costatus | reverse complement strand
CTCTCTCTCTCTCTCTCTCTCTCTCTCTCTCTCTCTCTCTCTCTCTCTCTCTCTCTCTCTTTCCCAAGTCTTCTCTCTCCTTCGCTCTTTTGTATGTCAGATAAAGCGACGCTTTTCTTCTTACTTGTAACGCTCTTTTCCATCGGAATACTCGTTTACGGGTTTTTCTCTGAGTTTATCATCGCTCTTTATGATCGTGTTTCTGCTTCACAGTCGTGGCGCTCTTAATCATATGAAATCCGAAAACAACAAATGCTTCGATTTAAGCTAAGAGGTACGCTCATTCAGATGTAAATATGTTTCACTTTTTCTGCGAACAAATAGAAAATGTTCTATTTGCATTATTACATATTAATAAATTAATAATTCCTTTCTGTTTTTGAGAATCAGATATTCAAACGAAATTGTGTCAATCAATGCATCTCAATAATTTTACGCGAAATGTATCCTAATATTGTTATTAATATTCTGATCTATATAACTGACAAGTACAAGGGATTGGTTGAATATGCTGTATTATGTTGTACAACACGTGAAGGTTTCAGCACAACTAAACTGCTTAAGCATTGAACATTACAAACTCCCGGCGTCGTCTAGCTGTCTGCCAAGCTGTCTTAAACTCCTATTACGTCTTTCACGGCGGATAATTCTATTCTCGATTTCTGTGTGCTTTTCCATCCAATTATTATCTAATTCGGGACACGGGGTTTCATTAGCTTTCAATCGTTATTTGTTATTTCAAAAATCGATGCTTCTGATCAGAAATAAATTATATCAGGAATCATCAAATAAATAACATCTTAATTCTGGGATCATGTAATTTTTTCTTTAACAGAAACGGGAAAAGTGGACATTTTCATGTATATATGCGTGTATATATACATATGTATTCATATACAAAAAAATTTCACTTTTCACGTTTCCGTCGCGTAGGGAAAAAGTTATATCGATTTCCTGATCTATGTTTGGGCCTATTTATCTCAAGATTTTTATAATAATTGATTTTCTTACAAACATTTTATTAAAATATTTTTTTCTCTGGTATTTGAAAATCTCACCTGAATATGAGATTTTTTTCATCATATTGACTCACGCGGATATGATCACATAATAAATTTAAACGGATTAACAAGGTTAAATTATGCGTCTACACGTTACAAGAAAAATATTTGTCTACGGTGTCTCTGATAATTAAAAGAATGTATATTTTTGCGCGTCTCGAGGTCTCATTAGCGTTAAATTAAAAGAGAGCAATTTGGATTCTATAATATTATTCTCCATACATTTTTTCTTTATTATTCCACGCAAACGTTTTACACACTTATTCACGCATAGAATCCAACCGTTTACATGGTAATTTTGGATCGCTACAACTGCCATAACTTGTCGTTTATGTCACGTAGTCGTGATGGCGACCATACTAATAACAGCGATGATGATAAACCACCTTTATCGTTTTGGCATACTCGCGAAAGGAAGTGTTCCGTTTGTGGCTGGTGGTATCATCATTTTCCCAAAATGTCATAACGCGCGTAACCGAATGTAATTTATTACTTGAGAGTTATGCTACGTAATCCTCGACGTTAAAAGAACACAATATTCGTGGTAATATAACACAACAATGCCGCATCGTTATGCCTGCGTTATTAGGCGAGCGATGATTTTCTAATGAATAGTTTCAAAGTAGGTCGAGTCTCGCGTTACGGATATGTCTATTTGCTTTGATGCCGATTAATAAGCATCGAAACACAATGTTGTCGCAAATACCATCAAGGAAGAGAATTTGATGTAGGATTATGGAAGCTGGATTAATTGCGAACGCGCCTAAAGCGAATAATACCCGCGTTTTGTGGAAATAATCCCCGAAATATAAAATTAATCCCGCTACTTAAATAATGGCAGGACATTTTGTATCCGAAATTTATAACAGCTTATATATGTATGTAAATGTGCTAATATAATATACATGTATATTTATAGATGTGTAAAGGCTTATAGGTCGAAAGATTAAATTTTGTTGAATAAATATGTGATTTGTTATTCTATAGATATATAATATATATATAATTTATATTATATATATATATATATACATATATATTGCCCGAAAATGAATATAATTATAATGAAATCTATCTATAAAAAAATTATCATTATATCGTTGTACATCGTCATATACAGACATATTGACGATGAAATTTGATCAATGCGATTTCTGTGATATAATTGATTTTATGTCTTTTGTCGACCAACTTGAGACATACTTAATTTTGAACTAATGTACATACTTTCACCTGAAGAAGTGATAGTCTTACCTCAGATTGGTTGTATATTACATACTGCGGGACAACATCATTGTTTGCAACTCTGAGTAATTTTTAATTTTATATTGTATTTGTCGCTGATGATGATCCGAAACTAAGGATCGAAACGTTCGACATGGTATCTATGTTATAGATTTTAAGATTGCATATTTTGCGCACTGCTAACAGCGTTGACTCTTAATAGCCTTTGATGTATTTACTTAATTTTTTGTATTGTTTTGAAATCTATCTATGTTTATTGATACGCAAATATTGACGGTACGTTTAAAAAGAAAAACAGGTCGATAATGCGAGGTTAATTAAAGTGTTGAGTAAACACCGTGAATGATGTAAATTTAATTATAGTGTAAAAAAGAGATTGTTTTATCGTTTATTTCTAAACAATGACGACAGTGGCAAGAAAGTCGCCTGATGCATGATGGCTCAGATCGATAAAGTCGATAAATTGCGCCAACGGAGCGAGCACTCAGCTCGTTATCCAAGACATAAATGCGCCGCTACTTATCACCTTATCCCATAAGTAAATTTCTAACGGCGGTACTCGCACTTACCCCGTGTGAAGTAGCTCGTACTCTTGTCGCGTGTCGTTATAGCCTCGTCTATTATTCGGTTACTCCGTATTTTCGGGAAGCGAAATTTACAAGAGTTACGTGGATACTTGAGAGACATTCGCATCGTCAATTCACTCCGATCAACGAAGAATGGCGAGGTTATAATTGCCACTGTTATAAAAATTATGTATATATAAAAAATCTAACGAAAAGATATAAACTTTTCTAGAAAAGCGCGTTCAAAAATTAGCAATGTTCCAGAAAGAATCGTTAAACAAGAATTAATTATGATACATATATATGTATATATGTGTGTATAATTCTATCTTTTTCATATAGCAATTTTCTCTTATATATAAATGGAAATTTAACATAAACTGTGGTGCAGAGTGCTTTCGAGAAATTCGATTCTCATTTCCATTGAATTTCTTCCTTTCCTCAAATGACGCTTCGTGTTGGTGTTACGTCGGTACTCGTTCGTGAGGTGAGCGCGAGATAAGCAGGAAAACAATTCTCGCACACCGGATGCTCCGACGAACTTTTCCAGCTACATCCTCTTCGTTCTCTAGCGGGGCGCCCGCCGATGCAATTGCCAACTCTCAATTTCCGGTTCCAAGAAGCGGCCGTCGACGAGAAACGGGTGCGATCGCCTTTCAAGTACCTGAGAAGCACTTAAAGCTGTGACTTGAAGCCGGTAGGAAGCGATAAGGAATAGTGATAGACAACGTTCCGAGGTTCTCAGGTATCGAAACTCGCGTACGTCTTTACTCGGGACTCGAGAACAGCTTCTTTCTGATATATATACGAGAAGTATGGATAGTTAAGAGATAGCTATATACATTTGATTATCAAGCAATCATATCTTGTTGATATTTAGTAATTTATACGTCAATTATAATGTTGATAAAAAATATGGGACACGAAAAAACACGAGACAGTAAGAGGAGACGTAAGCAGTAAGTAAATCAGTCGATTGCAATAGAGACGGAATCACACTAGCGATTGCGCAGATTGTGATTTACGATTTTTGTCAATTATCTATTATATTCCGTAATTTCTGTAGTGTGCGTGATTACGGCTTAAGATAATAATATTAATAAAATATAATAATAAAAAAAAGGATAAGCAGTAATAATTTCAAAATATTTTGATTTGTTTACGTCTTATTATCGCTTAAATTTTTTGTGTGGGGCATAACCTTAATATTGATGAATAATTAATTAAAAACAATGGTACATAAAAAAACTTAAAACTAAGACATAAGTAAATCAACATTTTGGATTTGTTACTGCTTGCTATTGTTTTATATATTTTCTACTTTGGTCAATTCGCTTATTATTTGCGTTTTTCGGTTATTAACTTAACCCTCAAATATTTTATTCTCTCTGTGTCTCTCTCTCTCTTTCTCTTAAGCTTGGTAATTTTTATATGAAATTAAGAATCCGGAGCAAAAGCGGATTAAATAAATTCTTAATTTACAAAGCATGTTTTATGACATTTTTATCAGGTTGGTCATAAAGTCTTTTCGTATTTTTGCAAAAAGGTTTACGCAGAAATACGAAAAGACTTTCTAACTAACCTAATAAAATAAATGAGTTAAAAGAGGAGCTTTTGGATCATGGATTTATTAATCTCTACTCCTATCTTTATACTATTGTTGACGAACAAAGGAAATCGATCGACGATCTGCATTTTTAAAATCGGAAGTGGTAGATATTTCTTGCGGTTACTATAATGCATATTTTACCGCGGAAAACCACAAATCTGTGCTGTATATTTGGGTCGATATAAAGCTTATTGCGTGAAGATAGGAAAATGTACTAAACTGACATCGCAGTCAATCGGATTGTGTTTCGCCATCAAGTGTATTTACTTCTATGCAATCACGTAGAAAAAAAGCAACAAAATTAACTCTTGAGAAATAGAAAACTTTGCGAATTTTTCTTCTGAAGATATTTCGTCTTGGCTTATAACGTCGCCTGCTTCCGTCATTTAACATTTTTTTCACTTCTCTCTCTCTCTCTCTCTCTTCCTCTCTCATCTTTTTTCTACTTTACTTGCATCTCCAGATTAAATATTCACGAGAGAAGAAATGGAGATTCTTCCGACGCAGAGACGAATTTATTCCATAAATTTTTCTTGGTAAGTTGTGGAGGTGTTACCGAACAAATTATAATTTGAAGAAAACTCTAGTTAAACGTATGGCTGAAAGTTAGGGAAAAAGAAAAAAGATAAATCGCTATGTAAGTCACGTTTGCTTTGTTTATCTGTTATCTTATCTATCGTTACTTATTCAAGTGTAAAAATTGTTTGAACCTATCGTGATTTTTAAGTATGTCAAAAACAATATTATTTTTTTGTGATAAAATAAGACTCTCTTCGTTAATTATTTGGCCCGTTTAATTAAACATATTCAGACAATAATCCCGACTAAGGACAAGAAATTGTCAGATGAGGCGTTTAGGAGTAAATCCATCCCTCGGGAATAATATATGCATTTCTTATAGGAGATCAGCTCATTAGAACAGTATAAAAGGTTAAATTAATTATACGCGCTGACTACAAGTCTTTTCAATGTGCAGTTTGCCACGTATGTGGGAGTAAGATTTACGTGATGAAAATCGATATAGGTGATCGCACCTGCGAGTCCGCTTACAGCAGCACGAACGTGCGAAACAATTTCTGTCCACCCTTATTTGAAAATTGCCGTAATTAAACCCTGGTAATTAAAACAGTTTCGTGATTTTAACATGTATTATTGCGGTTTTCACTTTCGTTAATCCCTTTCCACACCTTTCGTTTAGCCTTCGTGTAAATACCACTCAAAATTATTTTGTAATTACGCATTTGTTCTCCCTCTCTATGGTTATATCTCAACCGCGATTATACACACAAATTTGAATACTAATTTCTTTTTCTTATATCGTTTATAATATCTTTTTCCTTTTTTTTTTTTTTTGAAAATATTCCCTTTTCATTATGCTTATACTCATCGCAATACATTGATGATGGCGATACGAAGTTCATCATTATTTCGAAGTTGTACGATTTCGTAAATTCTTCACAGTGAACGACTTCATTAAGGATTTATTTGTGTGTGTTCGTTGAATCTAGTTTATAAAATTCGCGTCAAATTTTCTGCCGGCACTCAAAATCCATATTTTACACAGACAAGTAAACATGTTCGCTCTTTGGAAGAGGTCGTTAGAAATTATAAATAAAATTATAATCGGTGAATACTTTTGTACTATTTTCGTCCGTCTATCTCGTACACGTCTCACGTAACAAAACGAGAAATACCGATCGATTTTGCGGATGGGAGTTTCAGAGAAACGAAGGAGATATAAAGGAATGCCGTCCAAGTTCTGGAAAGAAGAATATTGGACAATCAACGTTTTCATTCTCATGTTATTTTGGCGGTCAGAGAATCGCCATGATAGCGTCAATGCGAAATTCTTGATCTGCAAAAGGAGTTTAATAACTACGGAGGAAGGACAGAGAAGCAAATGTATATATGAGAGAGAGAGAGAGAGAGGGAGGAGAGGAAACAGTCGGAGGGTTTAATATGTACGACGTCCTCGGGGCGTTATAATCGCAGAGTATCGATCATCCCGTGCTACATGACATACTCCGCTTCGAGGGACTTCCGTTTGACCAATCAGGGCCTGCTGAAGGATCATAGCTACGTACTTGTCGTTCCTGATCGTCCCGTAACTCCGCCTCGTACATATGAACCACTCTGCACCACTCTGCAGCGATGCAGAAATCGGAATAATCCGCATCCGAAACACGTAGGAATTTTCGAAATTTCCTCTCACAATCAGTCATCACTGCGTGAAATCGTTCGAAGAACCACATGGCGAGACATTTCGCGCATTTACGATATAACATGCAATCGTACTATCATCGTTCATTTCCGTTCTCGTTACAGACGCCGAGCGTTATATTTCATTCTTCGTCGAAAAAATTTCGAATTTTGTTACGGCGCGTGTTCTTTTTCCCCCTTTTTTGAATCACGCAAAACAATATTGACAGATGAAACGTTCGCCCTGTTTCTCACTCGATAACTGGTGGAGAGATTTATTGGCCGTACGTGTGTGAGCGACACGCGTGAACGCACGTATCATTTCACCGCGGATAAAATATTCGTCGCTCTGCGGTGGCGCGTAGTGCGAGAAAAAAAGCCGCAAATTGCACGACGACATTTATCAATACTCGTCGCTTTCGGCCGTTACATATTACTGATGCTCAACGCCATTTTATCGGTCGTTTCACGTCGATCTAACGATTTCTCTCATTTGTTTCAGAAATACGTCAGCGAAGGATCGATAGTGCGGGACTGCGTGCCACAGTGCGTAGAGAAAGGTGAGTGATTTTCGCCCATTATCGCACACAAGACTGATTCTGGGCCGCGTTCAAAAACTTCATCCAGATGCACTCTCATGCAGATAAATATTTTATTGACAAGAAAAGTGTGATTGATGTTCAATTTACTTTCTTTCTTTTAAATAACAATTATCTTTAATAAAGAATATTAATAATCTTAAAATATATTTATTACAAATTGGAGAAAAACTTGTTATTATGTAGTCTGAAAGTAATAAGAATTTATCATCTTTTGAAGAATATTCAATAAAATTAATCGAAGAAAAGCGACCTTATCATATATGTATAATAGTAAAATCAAATGTATTTTAATTTAATAATCTTGATTGAAATATTAAACTTACTAATATTCCGAACATGTTTTGAATAAATTTGATGCTTGTGCTGTGGAGTGAACCTTAATTCGACAGATTTGCGGATAGATGAACATAAAACAAGTAATATTATATAGCTTACAGTGTGTGCATTTTTCTACAGGTCATTTTACCCCGCTGTTCAGCGAATGTTAAACAAGAATAAAATAATGTCTATGGGTACTCGGGTAAAATTTTTACGCAGCTTGTAATCGTAAAAAAAAATAAACGTTACAATCTATTTTCGCGAAGCTGTTTCGCATGTTTTCCGCGTGGTATCAGCGACACTAAATCCATGCATCCGCTCGTAAATTCCTTGGCACCACACGATCGCCCGGTCGGGATCTATTCTGTAGCCGCCCGGCCCCATCGACAAAATTTACCGTGAGGTAAAAACGATGGGTCTTAAAAAATTTGTGAAACGACGCGGCGTGTTATCGGTTGCTTCGGGCCGCGGTTTGTTATCTAAAAGGTGGTACTGTTGGATGGTGACGTATCCAGGATGTGGCGCTGGATAGAAGCTACGTAGAACATCTCTCTCTCTCTCTTGTTTCTTTTTCTCTTTCTTTTAAGAAAGAATCGACCGAGCCGCGTCATCGATTTCGGATGTCGTCGTAGCGTATGGCCCGCATCGTATCGCGCACTCTTTTTCTATTCGCTCTATCTGCCGCTCGAGAGAGAATATGAGAGGATCTCTGCCGAGAGGATGGAGAACGAATCGCGCACGTTTAAAGGTCCCACGGACGAACGGCGAGTGGCCGTGTTATCGGGCCGCGTCGTTTTATTGTTCCCCTGCGGATGAAGGCCTCATACTTTTCCTTTCCTTACTCGTCGTATTTCTCCGCCACTCGTCCTTCGACACTGCTTCTCTATATCTCGTCTTTTTTTGTCATATCACCAAACGGAAGCGTCGCGATTAATCTTTGTCGAACGATATGCTTCGCTTTTCTTTCTCCTTTCCTCTTTTCTCTTTTTATTTGCCAATATCGAACTCAGCTGAGAAAATTCGGAATCCATGATTCTCTTAAAGGTTATTGTTCTTCAATACTTAGCGCCTGTTATATGTGTGTAATGTGTTACGAAAATACACATTATTACAAATGTGGATGTATCTAGAAGGGAGTTAGTGGAGTCAATCCTTTTTCCAAAAAAGTCATTACATAATTCTTTAATTTTATAAATTTTATTTAATGATATCTTTGTCTTTCATTCATTATTCCTTTTTTACTTTAATATCACATTTTGATTTTTTAATATATATTTCGCAAATTTCTCATATTAGGAGGCCTTTCTTGAATCGCGCTCTTTCCTGAATCTTTTTAAATTTTCTGCTAGGGAAATCATGAATATTTGATATGTGATAATAATAACATTAATAAATTACACATTTTATTTTTAATGATTATATTAAAATAAATATACTTTTTTTTTCATTTGAAATTAGAAATGTAACATTCTAAAATATCCAAAACCAGTAATTTTTTGACGCAAAAAAATGCTGTTTATATGATAACAGAAATTGATAAATCCCTCCTCTCTCTCTTTGAAATGAATTCTATAATCATCTTAATTAAAAGCTACCTTTAGAATTTTATCTTCGAGTTAAGACAAAGTGATCATTTTTCTCTGTAATCACAAAGTCAATATTGAATAACACACAAAGTAAATATTGAAATAAAAATGTGGATAAGATTTGAACGTCGAGGACACCTTTAATCAAGTCAGATCAAGTTGCTGAATCGGCTGTTTCAGAGGCCTGGAGCACGAGGACGTACTGTTGCCAGCAGGATGGTTGCAATTCCGGGCCGTCGTTGACATCGTCGAGCAGCACGTACTTCGTCCTAGCGATCTCGCTGGCGGTCTTCGTGGTGTGCCGAAGCCTTCGTGGCTAATACGTATCGTCCTGCAAGACGATGGACCCGCGCTGCGGACGTCACACGCCACCCTTCACAAAACTTCAATCATAAAAACTTGTACTTGGGGAGGGAGGTGGGAGGGGAACGTTGCACCTTCTCTCTTGCATCTCGGACATTTGCGCCGAACACGATCGAGGCTTTCTACATGCGAATCTATACATCGAGAGTTGTCCTTTGGTTCTTCGATCCTTTCAAAAAGATCCAATAAAAAACTTCAACATTGATAATCAAGTATCACATATCTTCCCTTTCGCGACGATTACCGCGTGCTTTCTGCTTTTAGATATCGTTACTCTGAACACGTTTAATCGAAATGAAGTTGAAACTCGTGATAATCAGCGAACGTTGCAATGCATAATGTCTCTTGAAATAGAATTCTGTTGACTTTATCAGTTGCAAAACAGATCATTAGCTGTGGAAATTAGCATTGATGCTAATTGCGTTATTCCTGTTGTTATTATCAATTGCCAATGGATTGAGTAATTTATATTAAACGCTGAGGCAACATTTCTTAAAAGTTGATATTATATAAAATATATTTGTTGTTTGTATAATAATAGATATATATTTACTGTTCACAAAGTCACTCTTTAAGATGCTCGTTGTACATTTTTTAAACAGTTTGTTTTTTAAATATTTTTTTCTTTTATAGGGACTATAATATTAAAAGATAAATCCAACATTGAAAATAATTATTCTGTTTCCAAAGAATTCGGTTTATCGAGGAAGATCTTACGGATGGTGCTTAAGAAAATCTAACAAATTTATTAACAATACACACGTAATAATTGCTACATCGCAATTATTCCCAAGCATTTAGTCTTTGGTTAAATGTCACGTCTAACCGATTCATACTGTCGCCTTCCATTTCGCGTGACGGTATCCACATCGTACAATCACGACCGACTCAATTCAGTGAATGCTGAATGCACTTGCTAAACTCGAGCTGAGTTAAGTGACGCGGAGAAATCGGCTCGTTAAATTTGATGCGTTATCACGCCAACTTCTCCTCCTCCGTTCGCTCTATTAAATTCGCACGCTTCCGCATACTTTTACGGATCGACTGCCCTCGACAGTAAAGTTCTCTCGATCGAATTTGATTGAAAGTTCGTTTGGAAAAAATCTCGTCCCGTTTAGAATCGAGAACTCGTCTATGGCAAAATGAGGTGACGTTTCGCATAAAACATATCGTTATCAATGACGAATTCGTTATAATTTTTTTTTATTATTCCGGTAACAAAAAGTTCGTGTGTGGAATTTTATTAAAAAAATATCTGATCCCCAATGCTCCGAAGCTCCGGAAAAACTCCGGAAGCTTCGCACGCGATTTTTCGACAATGAAATAATTGGGGTAATAGCGACGATATGTATTTAACACTTGCACAACCCGCGATTCGAGAACGACGGAAAGTATCCGAAAATAGTCGCCACCATCATCATTGTACCGCGCTTATCCGCTTTCACGGTAGCTTTCGTGCAATCCGACTTTGCAGACACACATTTAAGCAAGATTTCCCTCATGTGATGCGTGATCAGCTTTTTTCTCTGCCGTTTATCAGACTGCATTTTTTACAGTGTAATTATTTATAACTATCACAAACTAATCGTCTACGATCCATAGAATTTTTGCTTGAAAAAACGGACTCTTAGATGAGAGAATGATATCACGTTGGATTTATTTTTAAGAGAAAATATCACCATTTTAATTTAAAAAAAAAAATACCAAGGAAAAGCAAGATTTTTAAAATATTTTCTTCGTGGAAAAATCCTCTGGTAGAAAAAAATCCAAATAAAAGAAAGAGCAGATACGAGAGCCTTACATCTTTCTCTGTATCATGATTTTTTCTCCTCCGAGGTCTCTCCGGTCAATTCCCTGACGAGGGACGGCTTCGCGCGCGACGGAGGATTGAATTTATTCAAAAAGTTTCGACGTCCTATTTTTCGGCGGGAGTTTTATCGACGCTTCTTCCGTCGCTTCTTCCGTCCACCCACCGGCCTCGTACATGCGAGTTTAATAACATCGGGACAACCGGAGGTCTGGTGGGACGAAAAAGCTACGGCTGAAGAGTACAGGTGCCGATATATCAATATTTCGTACGAACGTCGTACAATGTGTTTGAGTTTCATAAATATTTCGGCGTATCATGCGCTCTCTCTTTTCATTATATTATTATTATTTTTGAAGCCGCATGGAAGAATACCCGCTTCGTAATTGTTTATTAAACCATTAAATTATTATTAAAGCGCGTATGGCTCTTGGCGATTTTACGTGAAATTATCGAAAATATGAATGATTCGAAAGAAGGTTTTAATAATAAATTTGAACAATTTATATATATATAAATATACAATGCTTGGAACACTTTTAAATAGACATAAAGTTATTTTATAAAAAAAAGATTAATCACATTTATATTGAAAAATCTTTAAAAAGCGGAGTTCATAACTCATTTGATTTATAATAAATTTTTTAATTTTTTAATATCTTGAATATTTGAAGAATAAAGTTAAAAATGGCAAGGAGAGTTATAACAACTAATGTTGCCCGTGCGCTTTAATGAGTTATTGATGCCCGAAGGTGTCAGGATGCCAATATCGTTCGGGAACATTGCTTTTTCATGGGCAATTCTTTTTAAAACAGTTAAACCCTTATGATCTTTTTTGACGTTGTAGATGTGATGTTATAGATTGTACTGGCGATCGTATCAATATAAGCTTCTTCTATTAGGAAGAAAAATTCACTATGATGAAAAAGAGTTTGACCTTTCGGCGATCCCGTTTTTTATCTTTTTATCTAGTAAGCCGATTATCGTTTGAATGATAAACTTTCTTACATTAAAAGGAGGAAGCACGCAGTAAGAAATTCAAACTCCGTTCTGCATTGTTCGCAAAAATATTTCGCCATTTCACGTACATATAAAGATATTTTCCGGAAAGAAATAAGGATGAGACGTTAATCTCGAGATATAAAAAATAAATTATTACTTCTGATAAATGAGAAATGTGTTACCTACAGAGAAAATACATTAAGCTTTTTCAATAAAACGAGCATCTATTAGAAGTTAATTCCTTTTCGTTGTACATTTTTGGACGTTTACGACACTTTAAAAGGGTTAGATGGTTTTTTGGATATCTCTAGCGGACATCAAACGCATCTTTCCACAAAAGCTGTTCAGAAGTCAGTTTTATTGTCTTACAAGATCAATATGGAGAAGTATCACACATATGTAATTAAGATACTCCAATCACAGTTTCAACCTGATCGAGTCAATTTTGAACGTTTACGATACTTTAAAAAAGTTAGTTGATTTTTTTTGCATACTTAACGGATATTAAATACAACTTCTCATAAGAACTGTCAAGTCAGTTTCGTCCATTGTCTTACAACGAGTTCGAGAAAATTTCACATACGCAACTAAAGTATCCCAATCGCAATATCAACCAATCGAGACAACAAGGGGTTGTCCTGTCCTAACATATCCTGTTTCTTTGGGACAACTTGAGATGGACATTTAGCTTCTCGATTCGTAAAAGAAAGCGTCGACAGTTCGATAGCTCGAGCGGAAGGAAACAATGTGGCGACGTTCTCCGCGCGAAAATCGGTATCGATATATTGGACCATAATCGTTGTCAACGACATCGACGTTACTAAAGATCGAACACTTAACAGAGGACTGATGCAGCAACGGAGCCGGCGGCAGCGACAGCGCGAACAAAAATGGTTGTTTCTGTCGATCGGCAAACACTTCCTAGCCATAAAACACACAAAAAGAGAGAAAGAAAAGATAAGAAGAGGATCGAATAAATAAATAACGTGGATAACCTACATACAGATAATGTTTAACAGAGGAACAGTGAGGATAACAATAATGATGTTATTATTACTATTATTATTATACTACTATTGCTACTAATTACCATTACTATTATGAACTATTGCATCACACCGAGTATACATATAGTAGTTACGATCGATTAGGCGAATGCGAGCAAACGGAGTTGTCGATTATTATGTAACTGCTTTAAAGTAGCCTTATAAATTGTAATTAAAGCGCGGATAATCTACTTCTACACCGAGTGGCGCGAAGGAATCTGGCATTATTCTCGTCGTACCCCGATTTTCATATTGGTGAAAGTTTGTTATT
>NW_017277830.1:386065-417756 GCF_001594065.2 Cyphomyrmex costatus | reverse complement strand
TGTTTTAAAAGAATTTTGGAATAATGTATATCAATTTTATAATTTTGACGTTAAAAAATTACACATTGACGAATAGATTGCGGAGTGTACTGATTGTTTTAGAGAGCTTTGAATAATGTTGCCCATCTCCAAAGGTTTGATATTGTTACAATTTTTGTTGACGTACAATTTTCTTGATGGATTTAATTTTTTTTTTTTGATTCTAAAGCTTGTCATATCTACATAATTTTTATAGCTGACTTTTTTCTTACGATCTACTAATCGCTAGAGGAACAATAGTTGGATGTGATGAAGATGGATTCGCAGAATTAATTCGATAAATTTTAAATTTAAGAATATGTTTGCGCTTTTGAAAAAGACTCAATCTACGAGTCGAAACGTTAAGCAGGTTTTTTGAATATTGTTATTTTTTAATGTACATCTTCGAATTGAAATTAATTTATTACGTATATGCGTTTTTCTTTCTTTAATTGTTGTTTTAAATTATTTCTTTTGACTCTTACAACGTTCTTTTAACTTTTTTCGTTTATGTTTATTTTGTATCTTCATTTCGTATCTTCCCATTGAGAAATTGACGATGTTACATAAAATATCACTTACGAGTCCTTCCGTTTCAGAAATGAAGAAAGGAATCTTATTCTGTTTCTCTTGTGTCACTCGGTACATACATCAACGTAATGGATCATGAGCACACAGAGCAGGTAGACAAGAAACTAAAAAAATTCCTAACAAGTAGCAAGATTCATCTTAGCGGATAAGCAGCGAGGGCGATCACGAGTAGCAGATAATCTGTTGTCTGTTCACAAGAAGAAAGGTTTAGCGATCGACCCTGGCAACACGAACATCCGAAAGACATTTTAAAGATTAAAGGTATTTCCTCGTGACAGTCGGAATTTCGGAAAACGGAATCTCGGAAAAGTAATACGACCAATCAGAATCATTTAAGTTTAGCGTATTCATGTAACGCGCTAATCTGATTGATTGCATTACTTTTCCAATTATGTTTTTTGAAATTCCGACTGTCACGGAACAGCATCTTAATAGACAGCAGCACAGAATATTCAAAATATAATCCGCATAGCGAGTAACGAATAGTCATTGTTCGTCACGCAAACGAATATTAAATATTTTTATTCGCGTATATTATAACGAATAATGAATAATCCGATTCGCTGTTCGAATAACGAGACTACGTCTCTCAATTCTCGTCCTTCAAGATATCTTCTGGACGTTCGCGTTGCATACGAGGTCGAACTATCTATTCTCGCAATTTATATAGGGGCAAACGATTTATCTAAAGTTAGATTACAAGAGTCTCTAGGATAACCGTTAAAGCTAATCTATTTCCCGTCTCGGCCGATCTAAATGTCGATTGTTATTGTTAGAGGTGTGCATTAAGGTAGCCATCGGCGGCTGCGGTTCGAGATTAATCGTTGACGCGCCGGCCCGCATCGACTTAGTATAATTAGCGTAGGATCGATAATCGCCCTTCTCGCCGACGATTAATACTCCGATCGCGAAATCGCGCGAATCACGCGCGATTAGGCGCCTCGGCGGGGAGGATTACGTCAGATACGCGTCGCTAGATTACGTCAGAAGACTTTAAGTCGTTCAAATTCCATTCATTAGCCGCGCTGATCGAGAATCTATTTAACGCCGATACGTCTTGCTTAAGCCTCGTCTATATATTTTTATAAACTAAGGTAGCACCAAGATCGATCACCATCACTCGCGGACCGCCTCTCAACTATTATTCCTGCGATATTTTTAAAGCTACAAATTAAATTCTTATCATGGCTTCATTCGGAAATATTTTGCAACGAGCGATACATTATTCCATTGTATAGTTGCACCCAAATTTAAATCAGTACACAGGAGCATAATTCTTTAATAACTATTTATAATTAACTAGAGTCCCGAGGCGAGAGCCTGTTTTACGCGAAAGATATTTTGACAAGTGCCAGAAATTATGGATTATTCGAACTTGACTGGTAACTGCCAGAGTATCCTCTCCTTTCCCGAAATGAGCTCTCGTATTTCGAACGTCTCGAACCCCGTCTCGCTTCAAAATTTTGTAGAGATAGCGAAACGTGTCACCGAGAAAAAAAATGTTACACGCGCGCTCATATACAGAATCTCTCGAACGTTCACTGTAACGATTCATAGGTGATTTCTTAGCACTTAAGGTTTTACTATATCGCAAAAGAGAATGCTCGATAATAACTCTTCAATCGTTGTGAGTTCTATCAGCTTCTATTGGCAGAAAAATCATGAGAAAATATCGCTATCGGATCACTCGGTCTTCAACCCGCGACCTTTCCATAAAAGATAAACACATTTTACAGTAAATTGCGTTCAGATTGCCGAACATTTCGGCTGGTTGAAATTGATATCGAGTCCGATAAAAAAAAAAGTATTGCTGCAATCATTGTATAATTCAAAATAATGTGTGGAACGATACATACATCAATTTGATCACGACGATATCGAAAGGAAAATACCATTAAATAGACACGAACGTACTCTACATAATATAAAGTTACAATTAATGATAATTGTTAAGCCGAGTGATTTCCGCGATAATTATTAGAGTTATATATTAACACATATATATGTATATACATATATTGAAAAATATATGTATATATATGTACATATATATACATACATATGTTATATATTATGATATATTATATGAAACTACGTCACACACATATTGCATTACATTACATATATATTATATTACATTATATTATTTAGTTACGTAAGCAGAATCATATGTATGACGAGTTGTACATTTATATTAGACACACACAGCAATAATAAAACCTATACTCGGAATACACGCATGTCCCGATGGCTCTTTTATTATAATATAGCCTTAAATGATGACACGACATTCGTTCTGTCAAAAATGACAGCAGGCAAGCATAAATTTATTGTATATTGCGATATACTCGAAAGTACTCAATTTGACGTCCGTTCAATGATATCTGCATATCGCGCCCCTCGATCGATCTCTTCTCCGAGTCGCGATCGAGAGGTGATGCCTTAATGCAATTTCCATTTGACTTCCCTTTCTCGACACCAACACCCATGTGCTCACAGTTAACACAGATTGCTGTACCGCCGTGGCGTATTTTCCCATTCCATCGGGGTGACGATTATTTACGATCGACATCGTGTTACATTTTTCAAGCGCGGTAAAGTGCTCGACGAAAGCACAACGTCACTCGGACATGATTGATCGTCCATTCGTGAAACCGGCCGACCCGATTTATCTAGAGAAGGACGGTGGCCTTCAACAATACGACTTTTCTGCATGTTAGAGTCGTATATGCCGCGGTAATCAAGCAGCGAGAAAGTTATCTTTTCCAAAAGACAAAACGTATCTATATGACGGTGTTTTCAATTCTTGGGTGCATGTGTGAGATCTATAAATTATCACATCCCATTAAAAAAGAAAAATTTTAGCCAATTTCTGGAGCAGTCTATCCAAGTAGAAAATTACTCGCAATGGATAAGCATCGTGAACAAGGTAAGGATTTTAAAAAAGATTTTTAATCCTCCCCCCGCTGTTATTCTTTAGTATAAAGATACGGCATACTCAGCTTTCTTTTTTTAATATTGCTTTTTATTAATAAAAATACATATATTTGCTTATTTCTCGTCATTTTCTTTAATATCTGGCGTTTTCATTAAAAAAATATTTTACATATTTTTGTGAAAGCAATCGAATTGGTATGCCAAGTATGTCGTCCCGTACCTTCTAAAACATTTAGAGTGAATTGTCACTTTGAAGATTGAAAGCTCACTCTTAGAGATTGAAAATTGAGCCCTTCTTTTTCAAGACTGGCTCAATTTTCACTCTCTAAAGTGAGATTTCACTCCAAATAATTGAAAGAAGAGTGTGGCGGAGGATTAATTTAATTGTTAAAACTGTCTGGCTTCTTCTAGCCGGTCTGCGACTGCAAAATGTATCTTTTTCAGCGGAGATCAGCGGAAGACACGATAGTAACTTTCACTATCAAGAGTAATGTTACGTTATTTATTTTAGAATTTGTACGCTCTGTTGTCATGAACGATTTCACAGAGCGTACCGATTCTTTAATAAGTGTCGTTAACAATTGACAACAAAATGCACCGTTTATCTTGGTAAGTCCTCAAACGACGAAATTTGCCTGCTATTAGATAGAATCTTAATTATTATCTCAACGATTCTAATTAAAGACAAACATCTTTAAATACAATTTTTAATTCAGCTATCGGATGTAAAATTTATTATTAATAATTGGAGAAAATTAACTTCGGTTTTCTTCGTTATGATCCTATTCGCGTGATGAATATATTTAGTTCCGCATTCTCCTTTAAACCGGATTTGTCATCGTCACTCTCATTAAGTGGTCTATGCCGCGTACTTCTCCATTACGTAACAGCAACTTAACCGAGATTAATCGACATCCTAGTCAAATACCCTTAACTCTGACGTTAAGAATTACTCAGGAAATAAACCATTTGCCGTGTTACCACATCGAATCTCGACCTCTTCGGCTTTCCTAACAAATTAATCATTTCCTCGAAGAGTGTTTGCGAAAGCTTTTTGGACTGGGTTGATTTTCGGGATCAGAAAATAAAAATCGTAAATATTGCAGCAATTACATGGCATGAATATTTGTAGTTTCCCCGTTAAACAATTAATTAATTAATGAGTTAACAAACATCAATGCCATAAATATGTTGATTCTATTTTTAGGAAAAAGTGTTTACAATAAACTGATTAAATATTCAGTAACTAATAATATTTCATCAGTTATTGAATAGTTAATCAGATTTAGCTTAGCTGCAACAAAAAATATTGTCACTAAGCAGCCGTAGCGGAGCTCATTAAAATTTTTTTCCGTATTCTGAAAAAGTGTGATGAGCTGAATCTTTGATTCAGTCAATCGCACCGTATACTCATTTAAAAAAAGTGCTTCCGTGTAGATCAAATGCAAATTTGTTAATTAAAAACTTTGTCGAGAGATTAAAAAAAATGTCATTTTCGATTATTTTTCTTTCTCCCTTCCTTTTTCATTTTTTAATTTTTTATTAGAGTCGCTTGTGGAAACATATTTAAAATAAGCATTTTCCTCAGTCAACATGCATACTAACAAGTGCGTTCTAAAGATTACATTTAAATTGGAAATGTTTGTGGACGATAGTTTAAATGTTAAAAAACATCACAAATTGACGTCCTCTTCAATTTTGTAATGCACTGTTAACAAGTCAAGTGCAATAAAACATCAAAGATTTTTCAATGCTAAAACCTAAAGTAAACAAAATTGAAAATCTGCATACAGTCTGTTGGAAACTCAATTTTAAAGTTTCAGGAATTCTCGCTAAAACCAATGCACTATATTGTATATATTAACGCCTCCCTCCCTCCCCCCTCTCTCTCTCTCTCTCTGATGTGTACAGTTTCAAAAAACTAAGCTTATATTACTTTCTCTCTCTTTCTCTCGAAATAAACGGCTTATATTAATGATATAACACAACGTCGCAGCGTTCGCGCACTTTTTAGCGGTTATAAAGTTATCGCTAAAAAGCAATTCGATAAAAGATCTCTTTGTACATCGAGATTGTGAAATTTCAGTAAAATTTACCGAAAAGATACATTAAAAATGTAGCACATACAAGCTACGTAACGCTTATAGATCAAAGGCATAGCCGAAGGTATAGTGATGAAAATATGTGAATATCGAGCAAGAAGTTTCACGAGATGAATTCAGTCTCTCTATAAAAATAATAATCATTTACGAAATGTGGATAATTTCCTTTTTGTTCCTTTCTGTATAAAATACGTATCATCGATATAAAGCTAAAAGAAACAAGATATAGAAAAATAAAGATTAATAAATCGCAGTCAATTAAAAGAACTCAATTTCTGTGATCTCCAATTTTTAACCAAACAAGATAATATTGTAAAAGTTAAAAATTACACTACAAAGCGCACAGTTGCAAAGATAATCGATATGCTAATCAAAACATCGGCTCAAGGATGTCTACTTTCTAGAATATTTCCGTTAGACCGCTTAGAACCAAATAATGTAAAATGACGGATCATCTCTCAACGTAAAGAAATCGAGATTTTCTTTCAGAACCGCTAAAGTTATTATGTCCCTTAAGGAATATGTCTATGCTATCGAAAGAGAATCGCCACGCGACGGGGGCGTGTTAGTGTCGAAAACCGAAATCCCAAGGATGACAACTGACGTTCAATAAATATGCTAATATTTCCGTTCTATCAGTAGAAATTACGTGTCTTTCCGTGGCACTCTGCCCAATCCGAGTAAAACGATCGTTGATCCTAAGCCGCGGAAATTTATTGCGATGGAGGATTCTGCGATCAGTCCGTTGTGCGGACAGAATCAAGATTTTGCATCTTCTCTCAGTTATAATTTATCGCTCTCGACGACTTCGAGAACTTTCAAGATTAAAGATCTTGAGAATATTTAACTTGCAGTCTAATTGTACACGTTTACACTGAAAAAAATGATCTGATTAAACTAGCTAATAAAGGGTTCAACAAGAATGGTATTTCAAAAGAAAATAAAATTTCTAGTCATCATAACAGAATTTTTGGTTGTGATAATTAGAAATTATTCTGTTTGGTTTTTATCTATAACCAAAACGGGATTCTTGAGTAACCCATTTCTTGATTAGCTTTTAGAGGACAATTGGGTCTACTTTTCAAATCTTACGGTTTTTCCTTAAAAAGGCGAGATTTATTTCAATTCATTATATTCCTTGCAAAACACTATTTAGGAGAGGGGGATATTTTAAATGATTAGAGTTGCGTTGCAAGACCGAAATCCTTTCGGCGCGCAATAATTAGGGAGAGGGGATATTTAGAAATCAGATTATTAGAGTTGCGTTGCAAATCCGATAATCGTTCGGCGCGCAATTTTGGGGGGCTATATATATTAATAGAATGTTATTTCCTACTTTGGATAAATATTGCGAAGAGTATCACTACGTCGACTCGCCATCAGAGGTCTATCGATATTCGTAAATTCTCGCAAGTGCTAAGATACGCGTATATCTCTTTATATAGAATCTCGATTAATAACTTACCAAGGCGTATAAGGTAGGCTTCCACTACAATGCCTTACTGATGAGTCCAGTAGTGGAAGTCGGGACGAACGCCAAAAAATTACGTGATATTCTTCGCAATATATAATATTAGTTTAAATTATCAGATTTAGATTTTAAAAATTGAAATTTGACTCATATTTGCCCTGTTTAACGTATTAGTTATTATTATATAAAAGAGTCCTTATAATCTTCAATTTATTTGCAAAACACTGTCATAGTCATCATAGGGGTTTGTCGTCCATTACTCGTACACTGTTAAAAATGTCATGAAATTTAATGTACTTTTAAATTACATAATTAATTAAATTTATTTTTATGACATTATATTAAATTTAATTACATTACATTAAATTTTAAATTTATGTATTTGTAACTGAAAAGTATATTCGTGTATATATGAAATTTAATGTATGCGATCATTATATTTAAGATTATTATAATTTAATTTTCAGTCTAACCACTTTTCAGTTACCTCATAAACATATGTAAGTTTCCGTTACATGTTACTTATATTCATTACAAAATTTCTATAACTAGCACATTCCTTGTGCGCGCTACGCGCGCGATGGTCCATTATGCTCTTTTTAAATATTATGAATTATGTTACTTTGAAACTTGTTTTGAAATCAACAACTCCTCTAATTCCTACTAATACAAAATTTCCCTGAAATTTGAAAACCTTTAGAATTTCATTATTGTTTTCGATCGCCACATTAATTCTACCATTTTGATAAACAATATTTAGCTTATTTTTTTATTCAACGTTTATGTTGAAAAATTCGACCCACAGTGTAGTTGTGCTGGTTCGCGTACAAGAGTAAAGTACATTAAAGCAATTAATTGATGGGATCATTTTGATCTTAAAATGTTTCTAGAATTATTTGCTCTAAGAATGTTCACAATCCGAATTTTTTGCTCATCGTTTACGTAGAGAAATTCGACCCGCAATGTGGCTGTGCTGGGTCGCGTACAAGAGTAAAGTACATTAAAGCAATCAATTGCCGGGATCATTTTGGTCTCAAAATGTTTCTAGAATTATTTGCTCTAAGAATATCCAGAATCCGATATTTTGCTCATTGTTTACGTCGAAAAATTCGTCCCACAGTGTGGCTGTGCTGGGTCGCGTACAAGAGTATAAAGTACATTAAAGCAATTAATTGCCGGGATCATTTTGGTCTCAAAATGTTTCTAGAATTATTTGCTCTAAGAATATCCAGAATCCGATTTTTTTTGCTCATCGTTTACATCGAAGGATTCGATCCACAGTGTGGCTGTGCTGACTTAAGACTAAAGTCCATCCATTTTTCAAAGAAAAATAGCAGCAAGTGAAAAATCAAGTACATGTTCTTGAAGGGCTTTTTTTTGCTAATTTAAGGGGTAACGCCACTCTAGAATTTTCAAAATAATAAAAAAATTTTTTTTTGTTTAAATGATGCCTTAGAGGCTTAAAAATAATGTACACTTGACCCCGTAGTGCGATAAAATTTTTAAGTACTTATTTCGAAACCGAAACTGCCTTCGCTCGATTAATAAAAAAAGATTCGTGATACTCGTGGCAGAAGGCAAAAGAGGCCAGGGTATTGTTAAAATCGGTCAGAAAAGACGCAGAGTAGGAGAATTTGGAAGGTGAAATGTATGGTGCAGGCATTGCCGACTAGAGGTATATAAAAAAAATTTATACTATTTTAGTACTTAAAACTTTAAACGCGTTTTTCTCGAAACAATGTTTTTCAAGTTAGCCGGAAACATAACTCGAACAATTTTTGAAGGATTCAATTCAAATTTTAACTGTAGCTTTGTAATTAGATTTTACACAGAAGTACGTAGGAGTTTTTTGATATCTTGTCAACTTTTTTTGTTATAAACAATTTACGATGAAATTTTTTATTGAAAAATGAATTTTTTCTTCAAATAAGCATTATTTTTTCAAAATTCAATATTTTCAAAATCCCCTACGTACTTCTGTAGCCAATTATATATAGTTTATAAAAAATGTTGGTTTTTTGTTCCGGATTGAAAATTGTGGGAGAAACTTTTCCGGCCGTGAAGCCCTTTCAGCGAGAGGTGGTCTCGAGTTTCGTATTATGAGCCGCCATTTTGTTTAAAAATGTTAATTAAAAAATTTTTTTATTTACTTCAGAACATGTATAATACACTCCTATAAACAGATTTTCCATTTCCTTTATTGTATCTCCGTAAAAAATTATCAAAAACATGTCTTTTTTTTCGAGCTCTAGAGTGGCGTTACCCCTTAAATTCTACTTCAAAAACACTAAAACCAAAATCCCCCTTATATTCCATCCGCCAGATTAACGAAAACAGATTTTAGAAGACTGAATCAAAACGCCATTTTGAACTTTCAATTTTTAAATACGGATTCGTAACGAACACCCCCTAAATCACCAATATACCTAATTTCACCAAAATCGAACAATCTTTAGGATTTACGTTAATTTTACGTCTGCCATATTAGATCCACTATTTCGAATTTTCAATTTTTCAGTACAGATTCGAAATAATCGACCCCGAAAATCCTCCAATACGAAATCACATCAAAATCAGAGAATTCCAACAGCCTCAACGAAAAGAGGCTTCAAAAAAGCGTGACACGCCAATTTTAAGATATGAACAGCACGGTAATGCTAATATTTAAAACTAAACAAATGTAAAAACTTGTAAAGAATTATCAGCATCGATGAAATCATGTTTAAAATTTCAACTGGGAGATTCAATTGGCAGGTCAATTGGAAAAAAAATTAATTTTCGTGAAATTAACTATGGTTTTGACGTTAAAAAGTAATAGTAAAAGAATGTGTATAAATATATATATTGAATGATGATGTTCATAGACTCGTAAGATTTAAAATCATAGAAAGTGACAATGCCTACTCGAGTCATTGTAACAGGATGTTAATGTAAATTATAATTGTGTGAAATTATGTACCGCGTATGTAGTCCTCCTCGCGATGGATTTTCAGCATTGACGCATACGTATTAACTACCGCGGTAATATCACTTTAGTTAAATTGACATCACAATCTAACAAATTTTGATGCTATAGCATCTTAATTAGATCTTAATAATATGTTGAAAGACATATATTAATATTTAATAATGAAATAATGATAATTTTTAAATCTGTGAAAATCTGTGAAAATAATAAGACTGCGAAGAATATCACAAGTTGGCGTTTCGTCCCGGTTTCCATTACTGGACTCATCAGTAAGGCATTGTAATGGAAACCTACCTTAGACGCCTTGGGGAG
The DNA here is from genome assembly GCF_001594065.2 of Cyphomyrmex costatus. Lineage (NCBI taxonomy): Eukaryota > Metazoa > Arthropoda > Insecta > Hymenoptera > Formicidae > Cyphomyrmex > Cyphomyrmex costatus. The sequence goes on along the minus strand of NW_017277830.1, from coordinate 407,357 downwards.
ATGTTAGAAAGAAGTTCTATATAAACAATCACTCATATAATTCAGCACTTGCGAGAATGAGTAACTATAGACCTCTATTGGCTGGTCGACGTAGTGATATTCTTCACATTGTTGTTAATATTTAAATATGTAATAGCGCATTTTTCAGGCCGCGCGATATAAATGTGTATAAAGTTTTGCCTAATGTAGGCAATAATAAAACAATAAATCGATTAAGATGTATACACTACAATATGCAATATATACATATGGTAGAACAAATAAGGCTTATTAATGTCTATATAAAGATAAAGCGTAAATTTTTATTTGCAAGTAAGGTAATTCGGAGAAAGATGGCACAAGAGAGAAAATGTCACTTTATTTATATTTTTATTGTCGTAGAACATACAATGGCCATTCTGACTGCGTAGGAGTATGTAGTAGATAATGGATAAAAAAGTGAAATTATCAAAAAGTTTATGCCAAAAATGATGTTGAAAAACATTTAACAAAATATGAGAAAATAGATCGTAAAATATGCTCTTTCTAATATTTAGTACGTTAATAGCTAAGGTTTGTGCTTTGATGCTTAAACTCAAACAAATGATATACCTATGGTTTCGATCAGCGTTTCTTGGTAGTTATGTGACTAATACAGATTATAATTTGTAATATTCTTATATGCGTAAAAGTTACAATTGCATATTCCTCTTACATGGGAGGAGATGACAGTAAATATATACAAAACAATTTTCCCTATTTAATTACATATCTTTATGCGTTTTTATAGTTTGAACTTTTAATTATGGACTGTAAATAAATAAAATATGCAAGTTTATATTGAATAAAATTATTTAATTGCTTGTGACATCTTCTCCGAATAATACAAAATATCAAAAGTTTAATTCATGAATTTGTATAAATAAAGAAAGGTTTCTAGAATGTAAATAATTTTTTCTCGTTGATTAATTGAATAGTATTAAAGAGTTATTCAAGAATAAAGGCTTAAGTGTGGTGTCTTCCTCTGGAAATTATTTTATATGTAGTTATTGGTAATCGTCTAATGGTTAATTTTAGTATTAAGAATTCAGCAGAACAAGTACAGAAATTCAAATTATAATACAAAATAAAAACGGAACAGCGCTACTGTATGGCGTTCTTGTTCTGTAACGATTAATCAGAACATCTTTTTCAGTGTACTGTTATTAGGAGTATAATACATTTGGGACACTTTTGCATGTCCCTGCGCTCCTCGTTCGCCATGTATGAATCGTGGCGACGTAAAGTGTAGGTCGTTAGCCGAAATAACTGTGGCACTGTATTTGCGGTATCGCACGTATATTCCCCGTTGTATTTCTGTATAGCTACAGTGCAATGTAACGGGTAACAAAGGAGAATTGCGAAGACATTGTCGGAAGCGAGGAACCTTCTACACACGCTTCCCCGGAATGCGGTACGTCATTCGGTTGTAAAACAATGTTACTTCGAGTCAACATCGGGGTGAAATTACCCTGCGTGTGTCGTTCGAAGTCTCGCTTTTCGAAAAGGAACGTTGGGCGACTACGTTAGCGGAAACTGTTCGCGCAAAAACAGACGCTTGAAAAATCTCGTAAACGCTTCGGGACAAAGTGCGAGAATCAGCTTTGACTTTTCAGCGTAAAACAAATAAAAATTTGTTCACATACATCGCGCGGCCCGATGTTTCACGCCGCGCGCATCACCGGTAAATGTCAAAATGCTGACGGGGAGGCAAAAAACTGATGGCGTGCCTTTGTACAACGGGCGACCTACCTATCAGCACTGTAAGCGTTATTTTTTCACGCTGGAAGCAGCTTGGTACAGAGGATGTTTTTATACGCGTCTCCCCCGCGCTATTAGTAACAAAAAGAGATTAATTAATCTCTGGCACGCGATCGAAAAACATGCCGCCGATTAATAATCGCAAAGAATGTCGAATAATGGTATCCATATTCAACGCGACACCGACATTCAAATTAGTTTACCGCAGCTCCGCTACTATCATTGCTTCTCGACGGCTAATTAATTAATGACGCTTCCGGCTAAATGATGAATGTCGATTACGATTGAACGCCGATTATTCAGATTCAATGATTTATTATACATGAAGAAGAGATGGGAAATTGGTTTTGCTATTTATTGAAATCCACGCACGTTTTGCCAATAACAGATTTCAAGATAACCGTTTCTATTTGTTTAAAATTCTCGGAAAGACGTACTTCGCGAGAATGCGAGATAAAATTATTGAATCCTCATTTAGTTCTGATATTTCAATTGTACTGTTATAAAAACATAATCAAACGTTAGTAACAGACTCGTGTAAATTCTAGTTAGATTTTATTGACCATGAAGCACGCATAAAAGTACAAAACGATATTATCCGTAAAAGTCTCCTCAACGACATGGTTGCAACAATAAAAGGATATTGCACGCGATAATTAATTCTCTGTCTACAATTTGAGGTCTTTTCCGATAGAAATGAAATTTTTTCTCTCAAATTTCTCCGAAATATAAAAGAGCAGAGAGGGCTCGATTCCCCTTTTTAAAATATCTTGTTAAAAGATTTTTAGTAAATATAATAGAGATGTTGAAAAGTAAATCTCTAATTTTTTCCATATTTGAAACTTTAAAACAGTAAATAAAAAATTTGAGTTGGACAAAAAAGATTCAGATTGTAGACGGGGAAATTAAAAATAAAAGATGGAAGGTCACAAAAAATGTTCATTAATGGCACGGTATATCTAAAAGTGTTCGAATGTTGATAACAATTATTTCTTAAATCTATTTAACGACATTAAAATAGCGTATAACAACATATATATTCGAAATTGATTCCTATTAAATCTCAGATTAATCAGTACCTTATAAAAAATATCGATGTGGATTTAATATCATGCGGTGTCTGTATAATTCTCGTTGGATTGGTGTTAATATTAACACTAATATGATGTGGATTTAACATCATGGATTTTATTTTAAATCATGATATAAACATCAAGGCATCTATTCTTAAAAAGAAACGTGTACGGAAAACTAAAGAAATATTTAACGTATACTCGTACTATAGTTTCCTAGTTTTTTGTGTACGTATTTTCTTCAAAAATATAGGGGTTTTATAATCCACATCATATTGATGGAGGGGGGAAATGTATTAGAGATATTTTAAAATGATAAAAAAATTATGGGAAAATTACAGATTACTTTAAATCGCATTTAAAAATAACACAACTCTTTTTGGTGATAATTTATTATTTGGATAATAAGTTATTTTATAAGTAGTAGTATTTTTTAAATCTGTGTGGTTTAATAGAAATGTCTATAAAAACGTAGTACTAAATAAATAACAAAAATCTCAATTTTTTAATATAAATACCTTGTACCTATATGTATTCAAGATTATTTATGTAAAATTACCTTGCGATGCATGGATTAGTTGTTCAGTAAATAAACAAAATATTCACTTGTTCTAAATCTTCGTAATTAAAAAATTTAGACTTTATCATTTTTTAAATTTTAGTTTATAATATTAAAAATAATAACAAATAAAATAAATATAAAAATGTGTTGTTCAATAAAGCAGAATATTATGTGAACAAATATATATAGTGTTAAAAATATAAATATTAACACATTTGTAAAATGACTCCGATACATCCTTAATATAAACACCAACACGATGAGAATTATGTATATTATAAATATAGGTACATACCGTATAAATTCATACCAGTATTTTTTAGAGTGTAATGATATCAATTACAAAATATATAATATATAGAATCGGCAATTTCTTTTCGGTATCACAATCGGAAAGCTCCAAACTCTTTGGAAGATAATTCGATCAGGTTCTAATTCCCGATCTACGTAATCCCGTCCTGACCATGGCAGCTCCCAAGTGTATTTCACGCCTTTACTGTCGCGTTGCGGTGCCGTTATACACCGGGAACGTGTCCCAGTGGCGCGTGTGTATTTCCTGCAGCGCGGTACCGCAGCGTATCGCGACTCCTTTATTACTTTACAGACCGGTGCATCCGACCTACTGTAACTCTACTTTCCCTCCGGGAATCATCGAGAGGATACGAGAGGGCGTGCGCGCGCGCGCGCCGTCGTGCGTTCATGTACTCACCTCGGTACTGCTGTTGGTGTACGTTCATCTTGGCATCCGCAGAATGGACGCTTCGCCTCGGCGAGTTCGATCCAGGAATTCCAGACGGTCCGTTCGACAGCGAGAGACGTTGGTCCTTCCGCTACAGTAATTATTCCACGGACGATATATGACGCGCGCCTCGACAACGGCCGACCCACCGTGAAATTGCGCCGTTGTTATTTCGATTTGTCGTAGTTGCATTCCTACGTCCGACGGGAATATCGGCTGCCACAAGGAATGTCTCTCAGTTTAATAGTTTTAGAGACGGATGCTGCAACGTTACGATCAAAAGCGGCGTGACACTCGAGAGAAAAATATACACGCGTTGTTATATTTTATATTAAAAAGAAAAAAAACATTGTAATAAATCTAAAAAGATAAAGCTCAAATTAGAAGACCTTTTTTCAATAGGTTATACATTTTATGCCGCGTAATGAATGCTGAAGATTTGTGACAGCTTCGCTCGAAATAACGGTACACATTTTGACATTTTCTGGCCATGACGATGCATATCGGTTCGAAACAATCGTTGTAGCTAGCATCACGGGTCACCAGGCGAATCCCTAATTCAGACTGGATCGACGTCGACCAGTTATGAATGTCAATGCAATTGTTGGCGACGACAGTAGGTGGTTTGGCGCGACGCTCGGGAGCATTCGATGCGGATTAAACTCGCGTCACCGTTATCGTAAGCACGCGAATGGCAAATTGATTTTAAATCGATGTCAACGCATCAACGACCGTACGATGTTCACCTTGATCGCAGATTAAGCGAGAACAGGCATCGCCCAGATATCGCTGTGCTGTCTCGAATCGATTTTTAGAAAACAAAAGTAAGACAAATAAGATGTTCATAGCTATTCAGATATATTTGTAATAAATCATCTTCTATATTCGCTTCTAGCAAATTTATTCAAATCCAAATGTCACTTATTTTCGTGGAACTTTTTATAGTCATAGGTATTTTATTGAACGACACACGAATCTATATATATGTATGTAAATCACGATTCTGTATGTTGAATAATTTCACTTGCGAAAGCGCAGTTCAGTGTCTTTAATTGAGCTGCTTTGTCGCGCGATGAAATGTCCGCATTCGACCGCGCCGCTTTATAGGTATAAACTTTTTCCATGACCACGACAGATTGGCGTTGCCCGAGGGACAAGCGGGATGATTATCTTTTACAGGGCGAACTCCCGTTATTAGATTAAAGCAGAGCACAAGCCACGAGTGTCATTAACGTCGCCAATTAGCGCTGCCCCTCGCCGTCTTTACGCGCGCCACAGTATTTTATCCGACCTCTCGGGATCTTTATTTGTCGCGACAAAACAACGTAAAGCGATGTTTTACATGAAAATACATCGCTCGCGCGGTGGCTCTATTATACCGTAGGGATAGACAAGGACTCAAAGGCGTACCAAGCTTTTCTAAATTCGCGTATAATACTCCAACGCAAACAAATCACGTTTGTAAGCCGATTTTTATGCACTCGCAAGGGAGGAGGAAATGATGTGTACAATTTTTATTATATGATGCACAGAGGGAACAAGTGCGATTTTTTATTAACGTACATTTCCTCTTATACGTAGTGGCTGCCAAATGTTTCTGGCCATGAGTAATTTTATTATATTGCTTCGATAAAGAATCTGTACAAAGATCTACAAAGACTTAATATACATATAGTCTAATAAAATATCGTGTTCTTAAGTTGGTTATTACAAAACCTGTTTTTTTTTTTATTGAGTTACAATATTATAAACTAAAAAATAGATTGACATAAATAACTTAAGTAAAATTATATGTTGACTGAAAACTTTTGACGGCCATATGTACCTATAAACGGAAACTGCCATTAATAAAAATGTCCGTTTTACCATAAATTTAAATCTAAATTAAAAAGCGATCCCTAATGAGTACTAAATACAAATTAGTTCCAACGATTATATTTTTTGTGCTTACTCTGCATTCAGTACACATACCTGACCCCGTATCACAGTTTCCACCTTGTTTCATTCTGGCACATTGTGTAACAAAGCCTCTGAGCCCCCAAGTGTTCTTCCGTGTGTACCATTAGCGTCGTTAGTTAATGTAATTAACCGTGCTCATTCGGTCACTGATTTCTCCCCAGAATTTAACGCACAAAACAACACACTGCAGAGATGCTGAATACTTCGCGATGAAAACACGCGGTGGCTCGTGGCTAACAAAAAATCCTTAGTATTCTTGTTGCTCGGTATTCTGAGCAACAAGAAGTTTTGTCAACACAGAAAATTCGGAATATTATCACTGTTGTTAATTAACGTTTATTTCCTCAATAGTAAATAGCTAATTGTTAAACATATTATTGAAAAAAATTAAATACATACTTACCTGTAAATATATGATAGTTATGGTTGATAATAATGATACTCAATCCAAATTAGCAATTAAAATAAATGATCACATTATACTTCGACATATTCTAGCAAAAATCATACACATTAATTTTATCACAAATAAATAAAAATTTTTTATTTTAAATCAATGTATGACTTGTAAATTGTATAAAAAAAATAAAATCAGGAGACGCGGTAGTGTCTCCGGACATGTTCAAAAACTGAAAGTCTCTATCTAGACACTACAAGTCTCTTATCCCGAGTCACCAAAGTCCATTTTTGGGGGGTGCATAACTACTAAAATATAAAAAATTTTGAATCGAACGTTATATGTCCTGAAAGGCGGCATCGCCACGAGTAATATCAGCCAAAAAAATTTAAAATCGGTCAAACCGTTCTGGAGATATAAGCGGTCGAAAAGTGATGATTTTAATGAAAAAGTTAGAAACGGTTCCTTCTTCTTTTCCTTCTTCTTCTCTGTCCTATAAATTTTATTACTTATTTTTAACATTATTATTCAACAAAAATTAAATAATGTAGAGAGCAAATTGTCCATTGTCTTTGGATCCATTTCTAACTTCAAGGCATTTCCACAGACCGCGTAAGTACACGATGACCTATTTCAAACGCCAGATGACTAATTAATAGCGGCCAACAACGTTTGCCACACCGCTAAACGGTGCCGTCGTTATACCAAGACTTTCCATAAGTTTTCCATTGTCTACAATTAAATGTTTGTCATATCTTTTATTATTATTATATTCACGGTCGCTATTTCAAAAGAATAATATCGCTTTTCTTTACTGAAGAAAGATTCAAAGAATCTGTTTAAAAAACAAACTTAAACATTTATAAAATAAATACAATGTTTTTCAAAATATTTGAAATACTCCATAACATATTATTTTAAAGATGCGATAATTAATCATCTGACAGGATCAAAACGATAATACAAATATTACATACTGAGTTCTCATGAAATTAATTAACAGGACACATTGAGTCACGAAAAACAACTTTATTTCCAATTTTTACAATGATACCTAGCTCGTTTCCCCGTCCGTCCAAAATCACGAAGAGGTTTCGAGTGAGAGACGAAAGACGAGGTAACGGCACGCGGCACGCGCGACGATCGATGAGATACGAGCGACGAGAGTACGGCACGCGGGAGAGAGTAATATCCGGTTATAAAGTAAAAGGTATTCAACCAGGATAGATGGATGGATGGATGGATGAATCAGGATGAGGAGTTCGCTGAATACACGCGTATCAAGTAAGTAATCATTGAAAGCAAGCGCGACAAGTCAGTAGTGATGTCGATGCGTACGACACTCGTGCAAGACGCGACTGCGTGCATGCGTGTCTATTGTAAATAATTTAAATATCCGTGCATACGCGATGCAATAATCGTAGGATACATTTAAATGTATTTTTTATACCGCCGTCCTTAAAATAAGATTATCTTCAGTATTTACATTGCGTTCGGTAACTTTTTACTCCGTCGCGATTCGTTACTTGATCCGTTGGACGAAATAGCGGCGAATAAAAATAAATGTTTGATATATCTACACCGCCGACTCTTTCGTGTACGGTTACTTTGGCGGGATATCAAATCTGAAACTCTATTCTGGATAGAAAATTTAACGTGACAAGAAAAGCGAATTTATCAGATAAAATGTTTATTTAAATAAAATATTATCAGATAAAATATTCCGCAATTTCATATCATCGTTTCGTTCGGCAACACTCTCGAAATCTGTTCGAGGTATTTAAAATTCTCTTCATGTATATTTCATGCTTTACTGAAAAATTTAAATCAAGTTTAGAAGGCGGTATCTTAATGCGCGCGAAGTGTATTTACGTGCAACGATCAACGTCAGGATGGAAAAGAAAAACGTCTCACTGTATTCGCCTCTCCCGGCACACGATATTCCTATTTTTTAATTGCTAGAAAAGTGACTATACAAGGCTGGCAGCGATATCTCTGTGCTCTTCGGTCCTTCGTTTTCTTCACTGTCATCGATTAATTCCGTCTCTCCCTGTTTTCCTCCGTCATCCCCGCCCCGTTCTTCTATGGATGCCCCCATCTCGTGGTTCGGGACAGTTTTCTACGCTCTTCCCGCTTTACTTCTGCTGGAACAATTCGAACAACACTAAAAAGAAAGTCAAGGGACGCTTACGGATCCACCTCCAATTACTGTAAACGCTCTTTTGTACACAGAAAAGTACTACTACATTGATAATACCGTTGGAAAAAAAAAACAGAACGAGAGTCATTTTCTGTAACTATATTAAACACGAATGCAATTTGCAAATTGTTCCATCACGACACAATTTGGAAAATAGATCGTATTCAACATCTAAAAAATTATACAAAAAGGATTAGTCTTGCTTCGGTAAAAAAAAAATTCATTTCTGTAATCAAGTTGCGTTCAAGAGAAGCAATATATCAAGTAAATACATTAATTAATATGTGATATAAAATGCTTTCTCTTAAAAGTTATTATACTTAACTGAAAAAAAGATACTCTGCTCTTATTTGTAATTACCACACACAATTCAATAAATACATTTTTTTCTAGCAATAAATAAATCTAATTAACCCAGTCTGCAGCTGTTATCATACAGAAAAGCTATGCAAAACCTGTATTATACGAAAACATCGTTTGATAAGTGAGTTATCGCCGCCCAGTATCGGAAAGCTCCCGCGGCTAGCTATTAATTACCGGAAACACATTTGGCCCATACGCATTTCTCAACGTGACTGCACCATCGAGAGCGTATCTAATCGCAATGCTTGTTTAAGGGGTTGTAACTTAGTGCATACTGACCTTTGCGGGATCGCCGGCGCCGAGATATACGAGACCGGTCGCACCTGCGTACGCCAGTAGAGTGTCGACTGCTTGCTGCGTTTCCAGCAGGATCCTAGTCTCGTTCATCCAGTCCCTGGCGACGCTTCTGGGCGCACCCTTGAGTAAATTCATGTACCTCAGGGTCATTTTGAAATCGCCGCGATCCAACCAATATCTGGAATAAATAGTTAGGGGCGATATGTTTAAAGCTGCAGTGTAAAGCGGTTCTCGTCAGATCATTTTATCTTTAGAATAATTCTTGCAGTCCGTTTAAACTGGAAATTGTAAAATTCATACAAAAATATGATTAGACATCAAGATCCGCCTTAATCGAATATAACCTTTTTCACTTGTTTATGTTATTAATTTTTTTTTGCTCGACGCAGCTTAATAAATATAATATCTCCGAATAAATTCATATTGATTTGTTAATTCGATATAATCGAATGCTTCGCAAGCAACGAACGGTCGCATTTCGCAATTTGCGGGAAGCAATCAGCGTGGAAGATTTGTTGGCCGATTTCTCTATAGTTATTCACGAGTTCAACCGATTGCTGGCCACTTCATTTCAAAGTTTCGAGACAGACGAGAATATAGTCCTCTCCTTCTTCTTCTCCTCCTGCTTCCTTCTCTTTCTCTCTCATTTTCAGGGGAATACCGGAGAGATTGCGCGATAGTTTGGCGAAAGGTACTCGCGACAGAATAGTTGGTGACATCCGGTAGCCGGAAGCCGCACTATCGGGCGTAATCTTCCAAAAGGAAATGTCGATTTGGTGAGAGAGAGAGAGAGAAGCTACAGTTTGTTAAAATCTCCTGACCGAACGTTCAAACTAGTATCCCCCACGAGTCATTTGTTCGTTCGTTCATTCAAGGGAAACGTTTATTCACCGGCTTAGGATTAAGTTGGTGATATCCAGCTGCTGTCGCTTTTCTCCTGGTGTAACACAACGATGAGTTCTCTAAGAGAAAACCGCATGCAGGATAGAACATCGGCTGAGAACTTTACATAGAATACACCGAGTCGCTTTCGATACGGTAAAGTGAGATTAATGCAGTATATCCCGGTTTACCTGGTAGATTAAGGGAAAGAAAAAAAATTTCAGTATTTTTAAAGGGTACTAGAACATTTCTAAAAGAACGTACAATTGAAAAATATTTTCTATTTCATTACACCGCAATATCATCGCCGTTCCTAAGTCACAATGTAGCTATCTAACCTCTTTCTTTGATTATGTTCTTAGTCTCAAATATACGTTTTAATTTTTTCAATTTACTAATTTAATAAGTAAATATTAATTTATATGTGTATAATATAAAATAAATAAATGTTAATATACAGAGTTACTGGGACATCCTGTATATTTTTAATCATCGAGCGAACATCTTATACCTAATAATAACCTTTGTAAATTTTCTACTGCACTTTCATGGTTTTGATAAACAAATTACCGATTACTATGGTATACAATCTTAAAACAGTTTTTTAATGAAAATGTATTATACTACATGTATTATATTACGTGATATTCTTCGCAATATATTAGATTATAATTTAAAGATTTTAACGATATTATTGGCTCATTGCCCTCTTTCTCTATATTATTTGTTTTTAAAAACATATTGAGCCTTATCTCAATGTACATTTTTGTATTATATTAAATTGATAATCAATTTAATCCTATTGATACTGGTAAGCATCACAATGTTAAAAATTATCGGATATTGCTCGATCGCACACCAAGTTATTGCCGATATTATAGAGAAAACTAGAGGATCTTCTGGCTTTGAAAGAAAATCAAAGGATCAACTGACGTCACGGACAATCCGACGTACGTCGGACGCTACAGTGCCTATCTTCTCATTACGACAGATCCTATGAAGCAGCTACGTGAAATGGGACGCGCGGTGCGGCACGGCGCGGCGCGATGTGGAACGTTTATCCGTCTCTTTGGTATCTTGAGACCGATTCGAACGTAGTCCACGTGGCCTAATTCGAGGCACGGACGCGCAACGATCGTGGATATACTGAAGTTTCTTGCTGCTTTTGGATTTCATATTCGGCAATATCGCTCTGCAAGAACTTTCTCACTTGGCCTTCACTTGTAAGATGAGCGAACGATCCTCTGCAAGATCTATTAAGAACATTTTTTATTTTTGTGTGTTTCTTTGCTGTAGATCGCGGATAAGCTTTAGTTTTCTTTGCTTCTGATCGTTCCTGTTGTAGTGCGCGATATGGAGACTTTTCATAATAATTTTAATTAAATTCTCAAATAAGTCATCCCGTTTATCTATAAATTCTTTAGCCTATCTAATGTTTTCTTTTTTTTTTATATTTAATAAAGAAGCTTCTTTTGTATACGAAATTTAAAGCTTTTATTTAACCCAATTTAACCCTTGTGTACGCACCCAACTTTACCAATATTGTTACGCACTCGGAGTACCTCGGTACCACCTTTAATTTTTTCAATTTTTTAAATATTTATTCAATTAAAATGGTTTTCTTAACGTTTATTTCAATAAATAAACATAAAAAATAAGTGCCCGAGGCATTTGAAAATAAATTGCAGCTCGTACAGAGGTAGAAGAAAGCCAGTTTTCGATGTCAGCGCAGGTAAGGCGCGGTCACTAAGGACGCCAGCTGTTCGTTAACTGTTGAAATAGGTTAGGTTTTCAAATAGAGTCCCTTCCTTACAAAAAAATTCTTAAAAATTTCTAACTGCACCATTTGCTTAAAATTGAGTTAAATAACGACGATCCAGACGTTCCAAGCGAAATTTTAATCCACTTACATGCAAAAATGTACCGTGATGGGCACTCGGGTACCCGCGGGAGCGCACACAAGGATTAAACTAAAATAAGCGTAAACAAAATATAACTTATCGCCAATACTCGATTCAAAGATTAACAACATGGTAACCGACTTCAAAAAATTCTAATTTTTTTCTGTTATTTTATTGAAAAAGAGAATAATGCATGAATTTTATCTCAGATTGAATGCCACGGAGAAAAAAGCTTATTTGACCGCGATATTAGGAGACGATGATGATGAGTCAAACAGGGCGTCTGACAGCGATGACGACGACTGGCTATCAGATGAAATTTTACCCAAGCGTGAGGCTTTTGATAGCGATCAAGAAATTGATACATCTACTGAAGAAGGTATATAAAATTACTATAAATTGTCGCAGCGCGAAATAAACAATCGTAACTAATATTTAGTTTGGTCTAATAAAAATTTTTTTATTTTTAGATGACGGAGAAGGTGAGGACATCGAAGAAGAGGGAGAGGAAAAAGGAGAGGCTGAGGCTCGAAGCAGTGAAAAAGAGGATCAAGCGGCAGCTGCAGCACGAACAGGTAGCTTACTTTTAGAGTGTACAATTATTTGAAAATTTAAGTACTGAAGCACAAATAATAAATTAATCTATTAATTTTTTCAGAGGAAATATTAAGCGCTTACATAGTCAAAGATAAAACTGTATGGAATAAAATATCGTTTCAGCAACATCAAACTTCTCATAATGTAGTGCGTCAGCGAAGTGGTCCTCATCGAAGTACCGCAACACTTTTAATAAACGACACTTTCAAGAAGATATTTACAGTAGATATGGCAAATATTATCATTCGACATACAAATAAAAAGGCTTTGTCAGTTTACGCAGCATTCAATGCAGCGCATCCAGATTCGAAGCGAGAATGGAAGCCTGTTATTGTACAAGAAATATACTCGTTCATGGCTATTTTGATTTGCTCTGGTGTAAATAATTCTAACATCAATCATACAAGTGATATGTGGCATTCAAATTCATATTCACTCTATCGAGCGACAATGGGGCCCAATATGTTTCGGAACATCATGCGTTTTATTAGATTCGACGACGCCAATACACGTCAGCAACGCGCAAAAGAAGATAAAGCAGCTCCGATCCGTAATCTCTGGACACTGCTCAACGTAAATTTATCTTATATGTACAAGCCGATGCAAAATTTAATGATCGATGAACAACTTTATCCTTATCGCGGTCGCACAAAGTTTACGCAGTATATTTCTTCGAAGCCGGCTAAATGTGGCATCAAGATTTGATGGATTTGCGACGCTGAAAATACCTATCCCTTGCACGGCATCATTTACACAGGCAAAACAGGTAACATTCGAGAGAAATACCAAGGAGAAAGAGTAGTAAAAGAACTTGCAGTCGCGTACCAAGGCAGTGATAGAAATATTGCCATGGATAATTATTTTACAACGTTACCTCTTGCCAAACACTTGCTTTCATGCAAGTTAACTTTAGTTGGTACATTGAAGAAAAATAAACCTTACATTCCAAGTGTGATGGCTTCGAATAAATCGAGAAAAGTGTACTCTACTGTGTTTGGATTCCATGAAAAAGTAACGCTGTGCTCCTACGTACCGAAGAAGAATAAAGCAATAATTCTGATATCAACGATGCACTCCGACAAGGCTATGAACAATGATGCTAAGAAGATGCCCCACATTATTACATATTATAATAAATATAAAGCTGGCGTAGACACCATGGACCAAATGATCAGCAGATACAGTACACAACGTCGTTTGAGATGGTCGGTAGTTATGTTTTTCAATATGTTAGACGTTGCCTCACTCTCGCTTCTTATCTAATTTATTATGAAAATAATAAGATGCTGCCGAGAAAAACCAACCAGCGGCGGATATTTATGCGCCAATTGAGCGAAGAACTCGCAAAACCAATGATTGAGGAACGATCGCAAAATTTGCAAATAATAAGAACTTATAGCACCAAGATCGCTATTGAAAGTGTGATCGGACGGCTAGTAAATCGTGTGGTGGCTCCAGGTCCGGCAGTTGAACGAGATGAATCAGGAAGGAAGAAGGTCACCGGTTCCTGCCATATTTGTTATAAACAGACAATCAAGAAGAGAAAAAAAAGACGAAAGGCCTGCTCCCAATGTGATAAGCCTGTCTGCGATGAACATGCAGTAACTTTTGCTACATGTATAGAATGTCATAAATAAATGTTTCTTTTTATTAATTTTCATGTATTATATTATTACGCAACCTATTTCACGTGCATGAATCAAATAAATTAAAAAATAAAAAAAAACTAAGTCCATTCAAAATTGAATTTTTCTATGGTGGGCACCCGGGTACCTGAGTGCGTCCGCGACATATGTATACTTTAAATTCGATTATTTTTGATAAAAAAAATTCTTAAGGGGATTCTAAAGCCTCCTGTATTACCGACTAAATCGTATAATTTTTGTATCGTAAATATTTTTTTGTCATTCACAGATTCGAAAATCCTTTTACAGAATTAAAGTATACGTATTAATACGTGCCTGTGAGGTAGAATCTATGCTGAAAACGATAAACAATTTTTTAATTGAGTTCTTCTTTACCATTTTTTAGTCCAATATGGCGCTCCAAAGTTGTCACGTCGTTGCACGTTGTAACAACATTTGTTTTATATAAAAGCTGCGCAATCTGTACTTAAGAAATGTCCTGGACATGTAGTTTGCATGAGGAAACAGCGTGGAGTTCTTAAAATTAGATTTAGATGTCTAATTAAAACATAATTACGATACAAAAATCTACGTATATCTATGTGTGGCGTGCATGAGTAAGATATTGATGCGTCAATGACACGTAATCGTCTGTGTGTAAGTGCTATTTCCAATGTCTTAAGGATCCCCTTAAAAATTTCTAACTGCACCATTTGCTTAAAATTGAGTTAAATAACGACGATCCGGACGTCCCAAGCAAAATTTTAATCTTCAATTCACTTATATGCAAAAATGTACCGTGGTGGGCACCCGTGGTGGGCACACAAGGATTAAGAAAATTTTATCTATTTATTTCAAAATAAACCTTTCAATTTCAACTTCAGTTTTACAAGTAATCAATATTTAAGTCAAACTTTTTCGACCCATTTAACAATTTCTACTTTCCTGTTTCATACGTAAATTCTAAGTAAAATCGTAAGGTTCGTAACATGTTCTTGTAAGATTTATAAGAATTTTTAAGTTATAGATACTTATATCTTTATACAATATTTTTATTTTTTACAGACAGCTTCTTACTAGTCATAAGGATTTCGAGAAGTCATAGATATTTACAAATAATACGTCTTACGATACGTACATATAAAATTAGAATACTAGTCATAAGTTTTTGCAAGTTTTATGAAAACTAGTTACAAATCTTGTGATTCTGCTTAGAATTGACTTATTACTTTCGTCGATTTAACACTCAAAGTACCAAGCGGTCATATATTGTATTTAATACTTATTATATTTCTTATGTAAAATACTTTTGAAGTTTTTTGACGTTTTCATAATTATGCCCTACTAATAAAATACAATATTTAGTTTTTCATCACACGGAAAAAAATAATTTTGCTGACGTATTGAAAAATTTAGTCAGCCACCATACATCTGAAAATAACTTTGTTAGGCTGTTTATTAAAATAATTAGGAATCTCAAGCAATGCTGCAAAAAGTTTTAACATTCTAGCAATCAGTTTGACCGTCCTAACCTACCTTATCATTATTTTAATAATCCAAAAAAAATTATTTTAAAATCTGCATGTAAATTTTTAAATACTTCAATAAAAAATCGTCCTTTCCATGCATTTTATTATCATAGTAATTATTTGCCTAGTTTTTTTTAGAAAAAAAACGTTGGTACTTTTAGTATTAATTAAGAAAAAAATTCGACTTTCGATTGCTCTCGAAATAAAATGCAGATAATAAAATAATTAATTAATGCCTACTTATGTATATAAGGCAACTACACTCGCGCGTGTTTCTAACTAATAAAATGAAAGTTGAATTAAGATTAAACTTTAAAACACGTATTCATCAAATATTCATTTACAAAAGTCAAGACAATGGCGCTCCTTTCAAATCTGTGAAATCTTTTACGGGGTATATATCCGTGATATATCGATCGTACTCTGCGGGATACTCCCCGGGAGCTCGCGAATTTTACTCGCGGACATTGAAAGAGCGTGTACATACCGCAGTGCGCTCCCGAAATTAAAAATTCAGAAGGCTCACGTCCGCGCTTCGGCACGTGTTCGTTCATGGACGACGGACGTGTCGCGCGGGCTATATATGTTGTACATATTGGCAATTTTAAAGGTGAAACTTACTTCGATCCACCGAAAAGACCGACCCAAAATTTATCCACTGATAAAATGTATCACTCGCATCAGTAATGTATTATTTACTTACGTTGCTGAGTGTCATTCGTAATGTCTGTTGCGCGACAATATCAACTTATTTTACATGAGATCCTACTTTGTGTAAAGAAAAAAAAAGTATTTTTGATAAAATAATTAAGTATTCATCAGAATACCGCTCACGCCTTCTATGAGCAGCGAGGGAAGAATACAACTCGAATTGTTTCGTGAAAAAGTTTTGATTAAAAGAGCATGTATCGCTACAAATTCTGCTCTATGAAATTATAACATTATATGTATTAAAATGTTATGAGTATGCAAAACTATTAAATCAATAAATTACATTTTAATTTCGGGGCAGATCACGATCGTATATATTTATTCAAGAAATTACGATTTTTTCTCACCATATGCGCTTTACAAAAATATACTTTACCCGTCGATAATAAACTTTGATATTTTTCTTTTCCCTTACGCAAATCATTCGAAAAGTATCCTGAGAGAATAATGCAGTTTTAATTCATAGAGGAAAGAGCACGAACAGCAGTGACGCATGCAGATAAGAGAAAGAAAAAAAAAGGGAAATATAAATTGCCAAGAAAGTTGGAGCGCAAGGTCCATTTTCTTTTGCAGACAGCTGACACGTCGCGAGTCACAAGAAGCGCGAGTAAGTGCTTTTAAGTATGTAAATCTATCGCTTCGTGGCGTGTAAGAGACACTAGCCGATTGCTTCTCCAGTATTCTATGTCGTAGCAATAGCGGCTGTTTTAAAGAAAAAAATTCCCCATTTGCGCATAGTGTTTCCCAAGCGCGTGAAATTCTACCACCGCGGTTAAAACACGATTGCGTAATGAATTTTTCGTATGGATAAAAACACGAGCCGCTGCTCTCACAGATTTTTGTACGTAAAACCGTTCAAATATCTGATATCGTGCCAAAGCGTTTTCTCACAGCCGTACAAGAAATTCTATCGTCAAAATGAAACTTTAACCGATGAATTCTCTCACGTCTATCTAAACTGTAAAAACTTTTATGTAAAATTACAGTAGATATGAATTACTAAATGGATAAAATTACAGTGGATAATTTTGAAACTCATTACTGAAAGTGAATATTTACACATGTAAATTACAACTTATAAATAAAATTATTGTTTTTTAGTAATTAAAAAATTTACAAAAATAAATTTACAAATTGAAGTTTATATCATATACGTATAGAACTTTTATGTAATAATAATTTGCCGACGTATTACAATTTTCCTCAAGCTATGGTATCCATGAACATAAAAATGCAAATATATAATAGATACAATAACAATATTACCATTATGTAATATAATGTTATGAAAAAGAACATTTACGTGGAAAACTGTGGAATATTATTACTGTAATTTTTTGTCTAATATAGATAAATATTTATTTACAATTAGAAATAAAGGTGTTAATTTTTTAAAATAAAAATGTACAATTTTATATATTTCTCCATTATGCAATTTTTGCACATACTATTTATGTAATTTCACATATTTTTTTTTTTACAGTGTACGGTAGAGCGTTTTAGCACGTTTCATTTTTCGCGTAAATACTTAACGCTGCAGATATTAACGAAACACATTTGTAATGCCTTTATTGGATACATAATATTTTTCCTTGGAAAAATAAATTTAAGCGAACTGCAATACATGCATCGCGAGGTACATAAATACGTTTAGCTTTATTTAGTGTTTACGCAGAATAAATCGAGGGCACTTTTCATAAAGGTCAGAAACCAAAGGGCTGCTAGTGCGAGAAGAACGAAGAGATAAGTCGGTAAAACGGCTTGCTGGCGGATTTTGCCGGGGATAACCTGACGAGTAGTAAATGGCAGTGTTCTTTGTCAAAGTGTACGTGGCGGGTATTACGGCAGGTGTTTTCGTCTTTCCTGCCTCGTTGATGGCCGGCTGGATATATTGCTCTACCCAGTCCTTAGGGTCTCGTAAGGATAATTTATAGGGTCAACTCGGGACCGAGCGAACAAGAGAAAAGGAGACGAAGCGTCTTGCGTGACGCGGAAATTGCTGCTCGAGTTACGAGTGCAATAAAAGTGCATTTAATCGGTGACACAATAAATTCTATTGTCGTCCAGCATCGACAATTTTACAGTTGTTGTTTACTTTCGTATCATTTTCGTAAACTTCGCGAGATCAAGAAATTTGCAAGAAGGAACGCACGTAATCAATTTGCGATAAAACAGATATTAGGAAAAGTATTTCACTTCGTTTATAATCCGGCACGATCTCGAATTTCTTCGCGCACAATAAATTCATTTGATCTCTTTATCTCTGAAGATATGAGGGAATCTTTGACATTTACGAGAATTCTTACCTGGCACGTTGGAGTATGTCGTACGTATTCAGCGAGTCTACGTCGATTGGCTCGTCTTCGAGCTCCCTTTTCGGAATTGAATTGGCCGTTTTGATGATCAAGAAACTTTGAAGATAGCTAAGAAGATATATAGGCAGGGCTGCACCGCCTTCAGGCACCATGGCTAATCTTCTCGCCACGCTCTCTACCTAGTAATGTACAACGAGCGAACCATTTTCGAAAATTGATATTATCATTTACATAAAAGAATTTCGTTTGAGCTGATGCTATAAAAAAAGTTGTAAATGAAAAGAGGAACTTTGAAAAATAATAATGTTAGGATGTATAAGTAATTTATTACATCATATTATATAAGATGCAATAAATTTAACTAAACTTAATATCGCTCCCTTTTTTTAACACAACAAATTAAGTTTCTCAGAAAAGAGAAAAAACTATTTTTCAATTTCAAATAATATCGGCAAAAAGAATACATTCTTAATATGATTAAATAACGTTTCACATAAAAAACTTTTATTTAAAAAAACCCTTTTTTAGTTATGACCCTTTTTCAGATGATTTTTTCCTAAGTATCTTTTTTGTGACAATTTCGAAAATGTAATTTTCGAAATTTTTTTACGAGAAGTTACTTTACATTTGATAATAGAGTTCAGTTAACAGAATAATGTTTACCTAACTCATTCATGGTAATAACTCGAAAATTACATTTTCTAGTTGTGTCACTTTTAAAGTAAGAAAGTAAGGATATATATTAACAAATGATAAAATATCTAAACTCTATCGACAAATAATATAAAATCAAATTAAAGTATAGTGTAAATAAATTGCATAAAGCATAATTTTTTATATGATAAGACGAAATGTGTAAAATTCCAATGTTTATTCACTTGTCGGTTTAAATCGCGTATGTATATTAACGATCTCGAAGCTCATAACGTGAAAATAGACAGAGCTATCTGATTCTAAAGAATGTAGGATGCGCGGTAATTACCTTGAGGAACCTTTCGCGGAGAGTATCCTCCGGGAACACGCCTCTCTTAGCCGCCTCCTCAGGAATGGTTTGGATAGCGGCGCGCACCAGAGGATCCTCCTTCGCTAGAATCAAAGGAAAATTGAATTGACACGAATGAATATGATATACGGCGGCTTTCTAGTTCTCTGTTTAATAAATTGAAGTATCAATTGACGTTCATTTCTCGTACGTCATTCATTCATGCGGCCGACATTTCGGGAATTCCGGCAAACAAAATTAATCAGCATATGAATGTTAATTCGTATTGTATGATACATACGAGTATATAACCAAATTTCTGCTACAGTCCAATTTGCTTTGTGACCATCGAATCCGCAATATTCTGGCTACATTTTTCCTCATTGAATATATTGCTTACACTGTGTATACAACGTACTTTGATACATATTGCAAATTGTGGTTCGTATTTAATTATCGCGAATAATTTAAGTATACATGTAATAAGTTTATAAAAAATGTTTTAACGTCAGATAATTACACATTTATGAAAGGGGTTTGAACATGGTAGTCATCGATTGAACTTCGCGCTTCCGTAGTGTAATCGTCGACTGTGAATTTCAGTGAAAATTGAAATTACGAAGGTGATTTCGTGATGGAAGATTAAAATGGTGAAAGCGCTCAGGAAAAAATTTATAGACACTTGGCGCAATTAAGAGCGAATGTTCGCAGTAGGGACATAATTAATGAACACATGTGCGGCGCTCCATCAGGTCGACACGAACTCTTTTGAAATGCCCACCGTACAACCTTTATGAAGGTTCCACTCGCTTCCGATGAAGCAGTAAATCTTCGACGGTGCTCTCTTCCGCGGTTTACCTTGCTCCACTCTTATCCGCTTGGTCGTGTGGGCCACATACACACACGTTTTAAGAGAGAACGAGAGCGAGAGAGACCGTGTCTCTATTGTTCTAGCTTTTCATCCTCGATTTGAAACGAAAGCAGACCTTGGAACGGAGCACGAATTGTTGGGACGCGGCGGCGGGTAACCGAGCGATTAAAAGTGCGTGCGGAACTCATTCCCGAATAAAGGAAAAACTGCTGTAATATTCTGAAAGCCGGAAAAAAATTCTTTTTCGTATGGTTGCAGCTTCAAATTAAATAACATCTTGATGAAACTTGAGAATGCTGATTGTATTTCAAATTGACAGTATCGAAAGATTGTGTACAGCAAGACATGAAGATTCTTTCTCTTTCTCCGTTTCTCTTTATATATATTGTATATATATATACTAAAGATTGTGTACAGCAAGACATGAAGATTCTTTCTCTTTCTCCGTTTCTCTTTATATATATTGCATATATATATATCCAGGGAATGGAAAGTTATTTTTTAAAAGTA